>NC_134184.1:18963755-19151255 GCF_964188355.1 Buteo buteo
GCCTTTCTTAATCTAATTTGGTATCCCAGCTGTACACTTACAGATTATGCTGGGTATTTTCAGTATCTTGTGGACATCTTTAAATGATCAGTTGGCACAAGGCAACAACTTCCCTGCTGTCACAGGGAGGGTTAGGCAACACAAGGGTTTCAGTAGTAAGATTTTCTTTAAATTTCCTAAAACAAGGTATAATAATGAATCCATGTTAATTTCATTATTTTAGGCGGCATTTGGGGCATATTTTTCTGCTAATACTGTTTTCTAGCATGGATTGACTGGGCCAAAGTCTGTTGTTTCTATTTGTCTTTATTGGAGTTAACAGTTTTGTGTGGAGTGAAAAGGAGGGCAGACAATATCTTCTATTCTGTAATAATTTTCTTTAAAATTGCCTTTTAGCTCAGACAATATGACACTGCCTATTCTATAACATTTTAGAGTTCTTTGTTAGTTGACTGAAGTTGAAACAAAAATCCCCTTTTTTTGTGGCGTATGCACTTTGAAAACCTACATAGACAGCTGAAATATTAATGGAAATGACATCCATTCTATTTTGGAAAAAGAGCAGACCAAATGATAACGGGTAACATTGACCAAAAGCAATTACTTTAAAAGGATACTGCTAAGTATCTGAGAAAAATGATTCCTTTGACTAGTTGTTTGTCAGGCCCTGTGTGGTTTTTATTGATTGCTCTTGAATATATAGCCCCTATGATTGAAAACGCTGCTGGTAATGTCCTTCTTTTTATCGTGCTGAGAGTATCTTATTGAGAATAATAAGAAAGAAATTTATACAGAAAACAAATACACATTGGAGTTTTAAATTAGCCAAAAGTGGTCTATAGTTTACCTATGATATTAATTTTCTAGTATGTCTTCTTTTCTAAGGCTAGTATTTAGAATTAGATGACAAAAAATCAGGCCTTAAAAGTTACATATTAAGTATTTGTTTACTATGTGGTTTGTTTCCTCCCCTCTCTGTATCTGATTACCTCTGGAGCACTATAATTCATCTGCTATGAAGTATACTAAGTTTGAAATGAGTCATAGATAGGAATTTAGCCAGTACTATTTCTTATATATGAATATTTTATCTGTGCAGCTAACTTTTTACTCCACAATGGAAGATTTCATCTTAGTGTGAGTGGCTGGCATCTCAAAATGCCACCAGTCTATTTAAATGGACACTTGATTAGGATGCTCAAGTGAATGAAGATAGACACAGGAATGGATTTAAGCAGCAGGCTGCAGTTTTATTAACTTAACACTGGAAGGCTTCTGAAACAATGAAAATCTTCCCAGACTCCCCAGCTACACAGGCTTGCCAGAAGATGGAATAAAGTTTGTAGGTTTGTAGGATTTGGTTTGTTCTGGGATTCAGTTCTTCTTTTCAAGGTCTTTGAGTATGCCTCTCTTCTTCCTTGTTCCCACAGCAAGGCAAAAGTTACTAAAGGGACACCTTTGGTATGGTGTGCCTTTTTCAGATGCAAGAGTTTGCCAGCAAAATTCTGTTTCATTTATTGTTGCGATATGCTTACTAGCAGTCCTCCAGATTTAAGAAGGAATAGCTAGGGCTTTGCATTACTTCCAAGTTATCCTGTCAATTGAACTAAAACTCCAAGATGCTTTAAAATCCATTAGGCTCCAAAGAGAAAAAATCCTTCATGACTCCAGTAGTAATTGTTCAGTCAGTCCTGAGGCATCCTTAGGAAAAAAAAAAAAAACCAGCCTGACGTCTGTAGTTCCCATGCCCCAGTTACATGGAGGGAGAGTGACAAAGCAGACAGATAAAAGATATGGACAGAAAAAGATCTGTCCAGAAGTTGAAGTCAGCAAGTGGAAAGTCAGCAACAGTAAGATGGAGAGTTTTTGAAAGAAAAACCCATGTCTTTTCTACCTATAGACTGAAAGTCTTAATCTAGTTTTTTACCCCGTAAGGTGAAAGCAGGTGATACTATGGATAATGTATCTTCTATCTATTCTGCAGAACTCACCAACACCCTTCCTTAGACATCTCTTTAAGGCAATTTCACAAGCCTTGTGTCTAGGATAGTTGTATTAAATCACTCTTCTCCCTTGAATTCCTTGGTTCCTTTCTCCTATACAGACACTTTTATTACATTGGGTCCAACTTTTTTCTTAATGATTGAGAAACCAATATCCATCCTTTTGGAATCCATGTGATGTTTATATGGTTCATTCTGGCTTAGAAGTCCCCATTCATTTTGTTTCCAGAGATGTACCACATCAAGACTGTTGCAAATATACAGGATTTTTCAACTGTGTTTGTATGCAGATCAGATTTAGCAGTAATTTCTTTATATGAAAGAGAAGGCAGGTCATTTTTTATTTATTCATGAACAAGGTTTATGGAGTAATGATGCCATGGATGCCAACAGCAGAATTTATCTCTGTGTAGTGCTCTCCCAGACATGCTTAGTCACTTTTAGGTGAAGTATTTTCCCATATGGATACTGTGTTACTTCAAGGACTGGAAAATAGTATAGTCAGTTTATGATGACATGGAGCTTCACCAGTAAACCTTGATGAGACTACCCTGGCAGCACACAGACCCCAGTCAGGTGCCTGTGCACCAAGGTCCCTATTACCAACAATGTCTTATTTCTGGTTCTGCACAGAACTAGCCTGGATGGCCAGAGCTGAGCTAGGACTGGGTAAGGACCTAACTTTGTTCTGGTACTGAGTAGATGCTGAGGATCATCCCACAGAATACAGGTAAGTGGCCCTGCAGGAATCAGCTTAAGTGTGGCTGGACTTGTTGGTACAGCAGTGCTAGCCAGATGTCACAACATGGCAAAGAATAATGTTTTGCAGTCCATGCATTTCCTGAGGTACTATTTAAATACCCTGGAAGATGGAGAATTTGGTGTGTATACACAGTTTGCTACAGTTCTGTAGCTTACTTTGTTTTCTGCGAGGGCGGAGATCCTTGTTCCTTTCAATATCACAGGCTCTTGGTCCTGGCCTCTTAAAGACTGGAGCCTTCACTTTCTGTTTCCTCTCCCACCACACCCCCCAGCCACTGTTCCTCCAGGACAACATGCTGGGAAGACTTTAAAAAAAATGAGAGATGTGTGGAGGGAAGTTCAAGCCTTTACTGGTGTCCTGTCACTTGCCTAGGTCCTTGCATGCGGTGACATGCAAACAGTCCGTGCCTTGAACATGCTGGAAGTCCTGCAAGCTGCTCCTGTGGTCACAGCAGAAAAGTGCCAGGTGTCTTTTTTCCCCCCAGTAGCCCCTTGAAGCCTTGAGTATGAAAATGTGTTTTTTAACAGATCCTTCATTAAAAAAAAAAAAATAAAAATTGGAGGGGACAGAAGAGGTAATGACTTACACATCAGATCTGAGTTTGCAAGGGAGCCTGCCTGTATAAATTTCTACTCTCCATAATCACAACTAAGTTACTTCTGCCAAAGCAGATGAGATGTTCCATGTGTGATTATGATTACATATATATAAAATCTAGCAGCCAGTAAAACTGAAGCTATTTGCAGGCCTTACCCTTAACTGTCACAGATACTGGAGTTATCTTGGGGCACACACAGAACTGCTGCTGTACCTGTACAGCAACCAGGCTTGCACTGGAGTCTCGCTGTCTCTGATCTGAAACTGAACTCCTTGCTATACATCTGAAGCCTTAACTGGAGGAAGAGACACAAACAGAGCTCTTTCTTGAAATCTCAAAGTGCTGTCTAATGTTCGGTGGCAGTGGTAGTGGTGGGAAATGGTGGGGGAGAACTAAGGGAAGAGGGAGCAAGAGGGAAAGAAAGATTAGGATGGGAAAGTGCTGGTTAGTTTAGGATACTTCTGAATATGCTTCTCCTTTTGTTTTGTGACTGCAAGCTCTTCTGTACTGCTGTTGCTGTGTGGTTTTCATGGAGATGTACACTGGACAGGCTAAGACTCTGGGTCATATGTGTTTTGTTTATCTTTGTATGGAAAAGCTGATTTGCCAAATTAATGTATGTGAATGACTGGGGATGACATTAAACTTACTTTATTTTTATTTTCCAAATTTTTTGTGGCCAGTACTATAGGTGTGTCCTCATCTAGAACTGAATTTTTGGCTATGACATGCCGACTACTGTTTCAGTGCTGGAATATTCCTTTACGATGTCAACGCCCTCTTCCTGTTTTGCTGTGGTGTGATACAATTTTTGCAGTGTTCTGTTTCCCCTCTGTCTCCCCTCATCATCCCTTGATAATTATTTTGGAAAAGTAGTGTACTTTACTGTTGCAGTAGTGCTGATGACAGCTGTCGGTTTATCAGATGAGTTGTGTAGAGCAAAGCCTGGTACTCTTGTAGCCACATCATTTTCTGCAAAATTCTGCTTTAGATTTGGAAAGGGATTTTGTTTTGGTTTTGTAATTATGTTCACAGCTGCAATACAGCTGTATTGTCTGATGGAACCAGGAACAAGGACACAAAAAGTTAAAGCTGAGGTCCAGCTTATAGCTAGATGGAAAACTGAATGCGACGTAAGCGAGCTTGATAGCCTGATGAGGAGTGAAGCAAGTGGGACACAGAAAGCTGGAGAATCCAGATGCAAGTTTTCTTCTGTGCTGGTATCAGGATTGGAAGATGATTTGTGCAGAGCTCTTCTAGAGGCCGAGGGCTATTTTAGCCAAATTATCTAGGGAGCACAGAAAAAAATAATTCAGGATTTATTGTTAAAAATAACCATCAATTTTTCATCAGTGATATTTTCTGCTATGATTCATGGCTGAATATGTTTGTGCAGGAGTGGGAAAGTAGGGATGAAGAGTATTTTAGAGACAATAATGAATTAATGTTGCCATGGATTTTGTAGCTGCTACCGCAGAGTTTAAGAATTGTCACCATGGAGTTAGAGGTCTGTTGTGTGCTGCAGAGTATGCAAAGGACCTGTCCTGCGGTGACTTGCTACAGCAGTGGTTAGCTCTAGGGTGTTTGGATTTTAGACAGTAGTGGTAAGAGTAATATTTTGTTTAATAGCTAGAAGCAATAGTCAGATTGCATTACTGCTTCCATTCAGATGAAAGAGAAGTAATGGTGAAGTTAGGCAATGAGTGAAATCTTAGATACGTAAGAAATAGTAGGTTGTAATTTATAACAACGCGTCTGTAGAAGGGTCACCTTAGACATAAGTGGAACCAACAAGCTTTTCAAAAGTCTGGAGTTGAAAATTGTGTTCAGATAAGCAATGGGAAAACTACCTGACTGTCCCCAAACAAAAAGGCCCTATTAACTCTTTCATATTTAGGTAAAAATGTTCCATTTCCTATTCAAATGGTGAGCGAGTTTTTCTTTTTGTCCATGGTACTCAGATAATACAGATTTAGGTTGTGTTGTTACCACTTGGAAAGTTACTGCAAAGTGTTCTATTTTTGTGCTGTAACATTATGAAAAATGAAGTGGGAATTAGTAATATATTACTTTTTTATGGGAAGGAGTGGAAGTAGAAGAACATAATTAATTTTTTTAGTTAAATCTGCATTTTACTAAATTCATCTGTATCTCTGACTTTTTGTAAGATTCCCCATCCTTCCCAATAGCTATTGACAGTTTATTTTAAAACAGACAAAGGCCATAATGCGGAGATTTTTTTCCACAATCAGCATCCAAAATAAAGAGTTGTAGCTGTTAAAAATTGGTCTTAGTGTTATTCAGATCACATAAGACTTCCTTTAATTGGCCCTTAATAAGCTTGGTTTAACTGGGATTTAAAGAAAGAACAGTGGTCATTAACATTAGCCAGATTAAGACTCTGTTAATTACCACTGAAAGATAAAGTAATATGCAAAGATGGGGTCTAAAATATTCTTGCACTTAAGCACCCAAGGAAGTTGAGAAATTTCTTGCTAACTGAAATGAATAAGTCAATAGCTCTTTCTCTGCAAAGCTTTAAAAAAAAGGAGAAGACAGAAGAGAGTGAGAGAAAGAGAGAGAGTAAAATTACTATATTTAAATACTCTGGCTTAATTAGCACACCGTATATAGAAATAGTTTCTATTTTGTTTTCATTTTTTTCTGTCCCTCAAATATAACTTATGATTTGTTTCAAGTATGTGATAAATTCTGTATGAATTTATCATCATCTGGCCATTAATCTTTTGTATAGACAAACATAGTGTAATATATATTAGTATATTTGTTTACAGGCTTTATGTTTGAATATCAATAAACAAATATACATTCATGTGAAAATTAATGAATATTTATACATGAATAAAATATCTAAATATATGTTATATGTCACATTTATATATAACACTTTTAAGTAAAGAATATTTTTCTTAATACATAGTAGCAATAGAATCAAATATTTTAAGTGTTGTAACCAAAATGTTAAGAAGATGTATCCTTACAATAATGGCATTTTTGTGATGTCAGTATAAATACTTTAAAGCATTCCTCAGTTATGACAGTCACTCAAGTATTGGTGTGACATAGTATTTCCACTTTGGAGCGGACTTGTGGTGAATTTGTCATGGTATCCTATCAATCACAGCACCCATCAGAGGAAAGTTCAAGAAACTGACAGCAGGCAGATATAGAATCATCTTCTTCTTTGCATGAATAGTTCCTGACTAGTCTTCATCAGTCAGCAAGGATTTATAATCTGAAATGAGAAGTTTTTAATCTCACAGAATTGTTTCTTACATTTAATGTAATGAGGGCTTTTCCCCACTACTACACCAAGTGATAAATTCTGGTTTAAACAAACTGTTGTTCTCAATTATTTCCATCTGTATGGTTATAAATATTTTTAAAACAAGTAATTCTGTTTCTTCCAGGAAGTGATATGTGCTGATATGTTGTATCTCAGTTTCATGGAATATTTTCACATTCTCGTATAGTGAGAAGGACTAACAGTTGTGCCAAACTTACTATTACGTATTCTCATATACCAATGATCTTTTTCACTTCCATCTCTCTAACTAGACTGGTAATCTTAATTTAGAAAAGGCACTAGTTGTGTATTTTCTACATTTTATTTCTAGTTCTTTATATAATCTTTAGTTTTCTTTAAACTGCCTTCACACTGAACAGTTCTTCAACAGTATTTTCTTAGGAGATACAATCATATTAAAAAATGAAACAGTGATCAGTTTGTAGGTCAAATAAATCCATATATTCTATTTAATTCTGTTTAGTATTCAAAGATGCTGGAGTTTGTTAGTTTATTATGTTCTTTTTTTTAATTGTTTATTAACAATGTAGTTGAAGTGTGTATTTTTGAGGATAGATGCTGATAAGTCACTACAACGTATTATGGTTTTCTTTTCTGTTTGAAATTGCATGTAACACGTATTACAGCTCCACTTTTTCAGTTAGTGATCAATAACAAACCCATGATATGCCAGATGTACTGTAGTATTTTCTAAATCAAATAAATTAAATCAGCAGTGTTTCACTAGTTTCTAAATCTGTGTGCATATAATATTTAAAAAAAGAAGTAAATAAACTAAGAAAATCTTGTATAGTTACAAAACATACTTAAAATCCCGTCTTTGTATTATAGTTCAAGTATATATATCTATTTTTAATTATGCTGAAGATCTGGTTCTCATATTTGGAACCCTGAGTTGAGGATGCTTGGCAGATCAGAGGGTTAATACTTAAATCATATCTTATGCTGTACCTTTTGAATATAGAACACCTGCAAATGAGAAAGAACATTTCTCACCCATTCATACAGAAACTGCTACTTGTAGAAGACTTGGGACCATGTGGACATTCTTATCCTCCCAAGGGTGCACCTGACACCTCCTATGCATTCTTTCATGTACATATTTTAAGTATCAGATGATAACCATGGGCCATAAAATCTGTTGCTTTTAAAATAACAGGAACTGTGTTAACAAAAGAACTTGCCAAACTTATTGTCTCAAATAAAATAATTGAAAAACAGGGCCAAAGAGGAAGAAATATGCTTTAATCGATAGGCTATTTTTACATGTGAATGGAAGTTTGGATCCATTCTGCTGGATGAGATACAAACTTTATTAACCTAAACCCAGTCAACCTCAGTCCTTTGTTATATGCAGGTTTTCTCTTTGTAGGCTGTGCAGTACCTCCCTATTAAATTTCTCGTTCATCAGTTCATGCCAAAGCCAGCCAGAGTGTTGTCATTGTTGCCTGAATGCTTGTACTCAGAGTGCAGCCTTTGCTATGGAGCTGTCTGTATTTGCTGGGGACTACCTCCAGTACTTACATATGTGAATGAGGAAGGAATCGAGATAAGATTTAGTCTGCAGACCAAGAAAGTTTCAGAGAAACTTTGCATACGGGTGCTTATTACTGCTTTTATGGCAGAGGAGATACTGAGAACAATCTTTGCAGGTCAGCTTTGGGAACTAGTTAGTCTGCCATAAATGTAGAGGCTTTGGCTCAGCAAAGTTTTGGGGGATCCAGTGCCAAGCATGTAACCTACCAAGTGACCCTACTTTTTCAGAGGAGTTTAAGGTCTTTTCCAGGATAGAAAGATAATTGTGCTTTGTCAGCTTAAGATTTTCCAAACCATGGAAAGAAGTTTAGATGTGTAATACATGTGTAAAGAATATATAGGCAAACTTCTTTCCAGTCATGCTACAAAATACAGTACAATCAATTGAAAGATTCTTTGCACTCTATATGGAGCATTTAGCTAGTGATACAGGCATTCACAATAGTCATTAAAATTAACAGGGTTTCACTGCCATGGCAAATGGAATAATCCTTCAAATAGAACAGTGTAGTGGGACTACTTTTTCTAAGCAGCACAAAATTATGCCATTGAAGAGAACTGGTTTGGATAACTTAACAACTGCTAAAAAAACGAATCAATGTTTAAAAAAAAAAAAAAGAAAGAAAAAAAAGGCTACCTCAAATATTCCTCTTTACATTTTCTTCTTTCCAATCTCCATGGTAAATACTTCAAGCACTTGCCAGTGTACTCCCTCAATGAAGAGCAAGGCTGAAATCTGTCACAAATCATACCTAGCTGCCAAAGAAATTCAAATTGCTGTAAGCACAAGTGCCAGGGGAGCTCTTACAGCGATGCTGAAACCATAATGCAACATTCACAACGAGATCATTGCATCATAATCTCCTTCTGAATGTGACTCCCTTTGTGTGTCAGGTGTTTGCATGTCAGAGGGAGAAGAAGAAAGGGGATTGCAAGTTTAGAACAATCTGTTGGTCTATATTAAAGTTTGGGGTTTTTAATATTAAAAATGACCTGGTTTTATGCAGGATATTCCAAAGGCTTCCAAGCTACTTGCTGCCCTCTAATCCCCTCAAGTACAAAACCCTTTTGTTAGGAATATTCATGTTTTCATTTTAGACAAGCTAGTTACTTGGAATTCTCTCTAAGCCTATAAGCTTGCAGAAGTTAGTATATATTAAAAATTATTTTTCTTTTCAGTATATGCATCACAACTATTTTAATTTCCTAAGTGCACAATCAATATTTAAATGAAGAACATTTGATTCTTTCTCAGCTGTATCAGCTTTTGAGCAGACTAAGTTTATGAAAATCCATGGAGGGTTCTTTTCCAGATTTACAGCAGCATAAGTGAAAGGAGAATCAGGGCCATGTATTACAAAATGTCACTTACATTAATTCAACATCCATCAGACCTGCCTTTATTTCATGCAGTCATGCTCACAAAGTATATGGAGGTTGTTTTGGGCTTCTTTTTGGTTTTTTTTTGAGGGCTTATCAATATAATCTAAGACCTGAATGTATGTCCTCAAAAAAACTGCAAGATACAGTGAATTAATAGCGAAGAAAGCTGGCAGCAGGTTGGTTCAGGATAGGAAAGATGTGAGTAAAGTTGAACCTCATGTGAAGGTGGCATGTCTCTCACTTGACTATGCCACCTGATATGATTATAATCAGTAATTTTGGCTACAAGAAAATATGTTTGATTCACTGTGTATGCAACTGAAAACCATTTAGTATTAATGGTCAAAATAAGACTATGGATGAGAGTATAGATAGTTTCACCAAAAAAACAGAAACTCACTTCAGTTGTCCTTCTGCATAATTGAATGTACTGCTTTTATGATAGGAATATAAAGGTGATTATCACAAAAAAAAAAGAGGGAAAAAAAATGTTTGGGATCAGTCATGTTTAACCCATCTAACTTCAAGAGGTGCTAAAGTTTGGAATCCAGTTGTCCAGGGCTCAAAAAGAGATAGATATCCCCAATGGACAATTAGTACCAATGAATATGTGAATTACTATGTACAGCTGAATGCCCATTGTTTGATGATACGGGCAATCTGAGGCAGCTGGTCACATAAACTGAAAATTTCAGTTAACTGAATCTAGGTCTAAACACTTTATAGCTGAGTTGTGTGTCCTGTAACATGAAAAGGATTAGGCAGGACTGCTGTAGTTGGTATCTGTATTGTTTATTCCTTAACTGGCAGGAAAAAAAAGATTTATATATATAAAAGAGAAATGGTCAATAAATGTATTTTAGAAGAACAGATATATCTGGATAGACCAGTTTCAGACCTACATCTGAAAAGGTCTTAAGTGTAAGTTCTAGTAAAAAGTTAAGCACAGAAAACAGTGAGGGAAAGCTTAGATTTTTTTTTCTTTTTTTTTTTTTAACCTGGAAGGCCCTGAATAATTCCATTTCATTAGCAAAACCCCCATGACATTAAGAATTTTATTACTTTATCTTCCCTAGTTTGCCCCCACTTTGCACTAAGTAGAGCAATCCCTGTTTTATGCCAAAAGACCAGGTGGAACCCTCCTTTCAGTGATCTGTAGGGCCAAATTTAGCATATACCCTTCCTGGTGTATGGCACTGGGCACAAAGCAAGGAACCACTGTAAGTTTCACCAAATCGGGTGGTGTGAGCTCAGAACTAGTGGTCTAGTCAATAGAGCATCACTAAGGAAATATGGACAATATGAGCAACTCAAACCTTTTTTGCCCATCTCCTATGAAAATGTCTTAATTGGCAGTGTGGAAACTAGTCTGAGTTCTCTCTAAGTGTTATTTGCTCCTTCTGCATTGGGACCACTATGGTGAAGTGAGTGCAATGTTTATTGGAAAAGAGAGAGGGAATGATTGTGTGATTCAGTAATTGGGATGCTCTGGGAATACCCCAGGGTTCTCATCTATGGCCTCTTTCTGCGTTTTATCAATGTTTTTCATACACTCATTTTAAAATGTAAAATGTAGAAATAGACCTTGAAATGCCTTTTTGTTTTTAACTTAACAGAATAGATTCTTGTCTTCGGGAGTGGAATTTATGGGGAGTTTAAGAGTAATTTAAGTATCTAGGTCCCAGAGTACAATCTTAAAATCCTGCCAATCCCTTTACAAGTCTACAAAGGTCTGGGACTGCACAAACCTAGAGGAATGGAGATACTTTTCAAAACTGCTGTGTACTTAACACCCAGTCTGAGAAAGATAACAGTTCTGAGATTTTCTTGTCCTTGATATTTCTGTACTGTCTAGCTTAGGCGGCTCTATGCTGGGGTTTTTTTGCCTTGAATTCTGGGGACCCTTTTTCTTCCTGTGCATTGTGATGTAGATCTGAGTTGCTTTCAGTTCTTTTATGTCAGCCAACTAAAGCTTAGAGGTTGCAGTATATCTGTGCCTTTTCTTGTACCTGAGCATAAATGCTAAAGAGCAATGCTGGAGAGAAGAGAGAAAGAGAATAAATAGTACTGCATGCTACTGAAACTGCGTAGGGAATTTAGGTAGGCAGAATGTAATTATGCATTTGGAATATAGCCAGGACATATGGGTTAACACATGTACTCCTGTGAAAAGTGCCATGGGATATTTAATGACTGTAAGTTGTCAGAACTCAGTTTTACATCTCATCTGAAAGACAGCACCACCAGCAGCATGATGTCCCTTCGCACCATGCTGGAGCAGTTCCTCAGTATGGACTCCAAGGGAGTGAGTGGTGTCTCTTGAATCACTACTTCCATTGCTTGCTGCAGCTGGGCTTTCTTGAAAGATTTGTGTTAAAACGTTAATCAAGTCCAGCTTTCTTAGCTAATGAGGTCCAACAAGTTCACTATCCAAATTCAAATATGAGTACAATTGCCTCTGCCAGAAGTGGCTTGCTGTAAGATGACACTTTACCAAACATTTCTTTGGAGTGGATGGTGTTACCCTTCTGGCCTGGCCACCTTTGGGGAATCTCTGATGAATGTAAAAGTCTTGCTCCAAGTTAAATAGTGAGTGTGTAGTAAAAAGATAAGCAAGTTTAGCAAAAGCTTAAGAGGGCTTTTTATATCAGCATATTATGGCATGATAAAAAAATAAAAAAATAGAAATGAAGAGGCTATATGTCAGCTATCATATATTGTAGAAACATGAGGAATCTGTTATGAAACTGTTACGAAAGATGGTTTTAGGTCTATTACGTATTTAATCTATTTATCTCAAATCTACTTCAGTGGCACCCAAGCCTAAGAACAGGCATTACAACCTCATCTGTCTGTTTTTGATTGAAATGTTATGAACTTTTGCAGTCCTAACTATAACCAGAGTGCCAAAACCAACTATTATATTATAATTTGGATGGGTTTGATGCCAGTGATTGTTGAAATGGACCCCAGCCTGTCCTGTCAATCTGGGACTCAGTGGATTCATCTTCCTGTAGAATTCTAATGGCAGATAATTTTTATTTTTTTTTTTACCAAGGGCCACTCAAATTTGTACTTTGTGCCCTTAATTGATAGGCTTGATTAATGAGGTTGTATGACAGAAGGTAGTTTACACCCATTTTCTGAAGTTTGAGCATTCAACATAATCTATATGAGTAGCTTTTGCTATGTTGGTCTGCCAATAGGAGCTTCTTTACAGGACTAGTGGTAAAAGGCTGGATTCCACAGATAAAACGGCTTTTGTGATTCTTGAGTAAATAAATACATTCAGTTCCTGCATTACACCATTTTTAGGCAGCTTGTTCCCCTCCTGCAGGGCATTAATGCAGTTTTTCTTTGCAGTTGGGACTTTCTTTTTGATGTGGTGATTGACTGGAGTTTACCAATCATTTGTTCAGCTGTGTAAGCCCCACTAATTTCCCAAAGTTAATCGTAACAGTGTGTATGGTTGAGATAATGGAGCTGGTTGCCACACTCAGATATAATTCTGCAGACAAATTCTTGATGCAAAAGTCATAAAACTGCAGTGTGAAAGGAAGTTCTGTTAAAGGCAAATGTTCAGCATATTGTAAAGTCTTTCCTGTTCTATATGTTTATTTCAGTTTTGGTATAAAAGAGGCTGTCCCACCCATTTTCTCTTGAAAAGATATGATAGTATAACTATTATCCACTTGGAATAATTCATTTCTTGTTTTCAACTATGAGAATAGCTGAAACAAAATTAAAAAAAAAAAAATGAGAAAGGTTTAACTATAAAATTTTAAAACCAGTCATGTTTCCAGCATGAGAGGTAGTTAAGAATCCATACATTCTTAGAATTTATTAAGGCACCAGTTACTTATGTGGTGTCATCTTTTCTTGAATATACTCTGTAAAGGAACAAAAATGAATGCTTTCGATACGAAAGGCTATACTATATCTGCAACTGCAAGCTATATATAACAATACTTGAAAATGCAAGAAAGAATCTTACTTAAAATTATAGGATTCTGCATTATAACCAAAGGAGAATAAATGAAAAATCTATAATGTTTCTTAAATATTCTGCAAGCTATGGAATATGCTCTGAGTCTTACCACACCAGCACTAGCAAAAAAGTTGCAGTTTTGGTATGCTTCATTAACTGTTTGCATACAAGACAAAAGTGCTTTCTGATGAAGTGTAAAACCAACTTGGGACCAATTTTCCACAACATAAATTCAACATTCATTCCATCCCCTGATATTCTTAGATTCAAACAGCTAGGGAGGTTTTATGTCTTATCTTTTATCAATAATTATTTTTAATTCTACAATTTTAGATTATTCAGCCAAATGTAATAAGCTCAGAGTTGATTTCATACTGTGATGATTGCTGTTAAAGACATGTTGCTTTCTAGACTACTGTGATTAGTCTGGTTATGCATGTTTTTAACCAATTATTTGAAATTCTGTATTATCATACGTATCTCTTACTAGAGGTATTTTTCTCAAGATTTATAATTGGGCAGATACATTTTATTCAGCATCTATGCCTTCAAAGTTGAACTTAAGATCAAACCTTTTTAATCTTTTTTTTTTTTTTTCCATTTGTAGTGGGGTTGAACTAGTTGTGTGGTAATAATGTATATTTTAGTGAACTGGAAAGTGCCCTTTTAGATTTGGTACTGCACATCTGTGAAAAGTGATTTATCATGATAATGTAATTAGTGCTCCTGCAGCTAATGATTAAAATTTGTTTGCTGAAATCTGTTTTAGTGGTCTCAATTTTTCTATTGAAGCTTGACTGATGATGGACTATCTTCATATCTTACTATAAAGTGCCATGTATTTACTGAATGAAGTTTATTTTCCTTTTATTATAGAACAGTTTAGCTGCTCAGAGGAGTCACTAGTCTCCTCTTCAGTGAGGTTAGAGGGTACATGGCAAATTTATGTTGCATTAGTGTATGCAAAACATTTGGAATTACAGGAGTTATGCCTGACATGAAGGTTTGCAAGTTATTCTAAATCACTTCCAACTTGTCTGACTTCTGCTTAGGAAAGTAGTAAAGGTAGGCAATAGAGGAAGGGGGAATATTGCAATTTTCTGTTCAGTTCCATGATCTGTAGGCTTATTTTTAGTTTGGAAGGAGCTTGCTTGCGGTAGAGAAAGAAAACTAATACTCTTGTGGAAGTTTGGTACTAAGGGAGGGGGAAAGCATCCTCTTGGTGGTCCCTACTTGCGGACGCTACTCTGTAGACTGCTGAGAGATCCCACTCTAATCCTGATAATAAACACCAAAATGTCTCCCAGTTATTATAGATACAAGTCTGGTATGTTGATTGGCACTTACAAATATTAGAAGACTGTGTTTTTGTCATACCGTCCTACAGTTGCGTTTTTAAGCTACATCTGTACTTTAAAATGCAGCAGGACCTGTGCATGGGCTTGAGGGCTGGTGCGGAGTCACCCATACTGTTCCTGCATTTGAAATAATCACAAGCGAATTTAAAACAAAACAAAGCAACCTGTGCTTTTGAGTAGTGTCAAATATTTCTTCATTGTTAAGGTCTGTTTTCTAGCTCTTGCTTACTCACATTGAGGAAAAAACTAGAAAACACTGGAAAGCACCTTTTTTTTTTTTTTTTTTTTTTTTTTTTGGCCTCTACAGTTATTCTTAGATCTGGCTCCTGTGTTTTGGGAAATGTTCAGGTAGATACAGATGGGCAAATTTCATCCTAGAACTGGAGGTGCTGATGGACAGGCGGAAGGGATACTGAAGAAACTGGGTACTGACATCAGAAGAACATGAGCATAATTACTTAATATGCTATATTTTACCCCACGTCTAGCCTCACATATGTATTGAATTAAAGTAAAATCAATGCTGAATACAACCACTGAATAAATGTTTTAGAGCCTATTAAGTATGTCATTCTGTTTGAGTTTTGTGCTAATTTCTTTCCACATGTTTAAGCCCATCACATTTTTTTCAAATGCTGCATTCAGTCTTTTACTATGTGTGCATTAAGCATAGGGACTGTTAGCACGTCTGAAGTAACATCTGCTCTGTCTTTTTGTTGTTGGGTTCATGGTATAATTAGCTCTATATTTCACCAAATACAATTTTACTCCCATGGCGGATAGAGCAGCATGAAGAAAACATAAATAATTGCAGATTAGAGAAACAGAAGGCAAAGTGGGTGTAGGTGGCTTTGATGAAAAAAAGGGTTAAGGAGAATAGAAGGTCAACTCATTATAAGATATAACATTGTTAAAATTATACTTGAGTATACTCATTTCTCACACCCAAAGTATAATTTTCTTGTTTAACTCTACCTAGTTTTGCTAAAAAGAAAGGTGTTTTAAAATAGAAACTTTATTTTAGGTTGTATGCATTTAAAAAGTCCTAAATTATGTGTAAGCTTGAATGAGCAAGAACTGATAGACGAAGGTATGATTTTTTTTTATTAGTTTAAGATTACAGGGTATAAATCACACTTTCCTGGACAATGCTATGAAGTTTATCTAAAGACTGCAAGAGAAGAAGTGTTCCACTCAGGCTTTTTAGGTGAGCATTATGCAGATTGCTAAGCAGATTTCTACTATCTGACAATTCACCCTTATGAACATGCTTCCAGCAAGAAAGACATCAGCAACTTGACTCAGTGCAGGTACCTTGAACCATTTGGAATGCCCTCAGGCATCCCGCTTGGCTTCCAGCTTCCAATCCTGAATGGCAGAGATCATATGCAGCTAGGTGCTCTGTCAAATTTGCAAGCCCTGTGGGGATACATCAGATATCACAGGGCACCTGAAATGACAGCAGATTCCTATATGCAGGCAACTGAATAGACCTCCAGTGCTTGCAGTTGCCTATGCAACACAGTTTCCCTGTCTCAGGGAACAATAGTATCATTAATAACACAGTGAAAAAGGATGTTTTCCAAAACAGAGCTAATATTTCAAAATTTCTTGCTTGCCTTAATGTACACTCGTATAAATGCTATTTTAAAAGAGTTTCCTTTCTGTAATCCCAGAATTAATCCTGTGATTGGTGCAACTAATAATCAATGTTTAGATAATGATATGATTGTGTGATGTCTCATCTGTTTTAAAGTTATTTTAGTCATTGTTCTCAGCCTTGTCTAAATAGAACCAATTTATAATGAGAAATAAGATAAATCATGGTGGTTATGACTTGGCATAAAGGATTTTTCTAGCAATACTCATGACTGATCGTACTCTGTCCATGATGCAGATCATCCCAAGTTTGTACCAACAACATCTCTGTTAACAATGTGCTGCTTTTCCCTTCTTCATCTCTCTTATCATGCAGTATCAGAAGCTTTCCAATTACCTCATCCAAATAAAAATAAATCCCAGTTGTTAAATAGATCCCCACAAGAGGCAGCCCAGCCAACTTCACAAAAATGTTCTTCTGCAGCTTCATGGGTCTGTTGCGGTTGTGTTCTGCTAATAATGATTTTCATCCAGCTTTCTTGGAATTGCTTAAGAATGTAGGGAAAGAGTTGTACTTGGCTTTCCCTTTCAGCATATTCTATTAGCTTCACTGCTGGAGGAAACTCTTTAGTTTCTTGCTCCATGTTGAAGGCGTTTGTAGTGCTGCAAAGGTGCTGTGAGTTTGGAAGATAAACAACTTCCTGCACTTGCAGCACCACCACTCTTATAATTGTTCTCTTTTTGAATTTCCATTTTTTTTTATCTGCTCTGCACGTGCATATATGCATCTTGTACATTTGGTTTTAGGTATGCAGCTTGACAGAAATTTCTTTTGCCTGTTTCCAATGTTTTTTCTATAAGCAGTAATAGCCTAGCCTTTTTAATCAATGTATAAAAACAAAGCATTAAATTCTCATTGATATACAAAATAAATCATCTTAAAATTAGTTTATTATTTATAGCTTAGACACACACATAAAGGATTTACAACTTTCCTTTCTTGACATTTTTTCTTGTATTTTTTGCCTGTTCCTAATTAATTAAACTTTCTTAATTTGAAACCTTAAAAAAATAATAAAAAAAAATCAGTTATGTCCAGACCCTGGGGTAGGAGATAAATTGAAATTTGAACATTATAGCAGGTCATGCTGAGGTAAGAAACATAAGATTTAACATCTAAGGTTAAATCATCATGAAGTACAATGATCTCAGTTGTCACTGCTTTTGTGTAAGCAGCTTTGTTAGAGTTAACTATTTCTGGTATCATTACAATATTGGTCATTGTAATCTTCAAAGAATAGTACAGAGCAAGTAATAGGGCTACTGCTACTGGTACAGAAAATGTAATTTTCCTCCTCTTTTGCTTTCAGACTACAAACAATAAATCATTTTGTTGAAGAGATAATAAAGCACCAACTGGGTGCTGGTTTAATTCATATCAGGGGAGATCTTCAGTAGCTGTGTAAAACAAAGTAATTAGAGAAGGAGTTATTTTATGAAAAAAATTAGATAGATTATTTTTGTGTATCTCTTGTGTTCTTACAGGTGTTAATCAGAGTAGAGTAAAAAAGGTTGTATTCTACTTCCATTTTACATCTGAGATATAAAAGTTATAAATCAACTACAACAATTACAAAACACATAAAAAAAAATCCCAAGTGCAACAAGAATTTAGACATAAATGGCTTCATTGTACTGATGAAGGTTATGGTTGTTTAGTGGGAAAAGAAAATAATAAGAAACATAGCAAATAAATGAAAGAAAAGGATGTCTTGGGGGAGGGGAATGGGGAAATGTTTCCTTAATAAAGTCAACATACAGAAATAAAACCAACATCTGCTCTGCATTTCTCTATTTGATTTCACTTTTAATTACAGAACTTCATAGTTAAGGCAATTTTAGTAGATCTTTAGTTTTTCCTTTATTGTGGTTGAAGCTACTGACCAAACTCGAGAGGCACTGAGCATGTGTTTGTGCTCTTTTTTGGGACTTTGAATAGTACTGCCCAATGATGGATCCCATTTGCCTTTTGAAGGCATGTCTCCTGGGGCTTCCTGGCTTTTGTGTTCTCCAGCTAGTGAGCTTCAACTTGGTGGCTCCTGATGTTGGCTCAGGTGGATAGGGAGAGTTATGGAAAGAGTTTAACACCTCTGACTTCTCTGTCACCCTCTGAATGTCTTTAGGTTTCTCACATCGTAAGTGGTTCTTCTAGGCCTTTTTTAATGGGGAGAAGCTCTGTTTATGCAGCATGGACAGAGATGAGGAGAACTGGAGGAGATTCAGCCAGGGCTTAACTGGATACTTTTGTGGTCACAAGCAGCAGATTTGCACTACCCAGAGAAACCACCTTTAACATGTGATTAATTGCTCTGTCAAGAAAAGATAGATATATTACTGGCTTCACAAAATAGTATTGTAATACGGCTTCAATTTGACATA
This sequence comes from Buteo buteo, assembly GCF_964188355.1. Classification (NCBI taxonomy): domain Eukaryota; kingdom Metazoa; phylum Chordata; class Aves; order Accipitriformes; family Accipitridae; genus Buteo; species Buteo buteo. Next base: position 18,982,751 of record NC_134184.1, read on the forward strand.
CTAAGTGATTAATAGGTAGGTGGGTTTTGTTAGTACGTCAGCCAAAAATAATTGTACCATGGACACTGTTGGGGTATGACTGCAGTGATTTGAATAAGTGAAAGTGCACCTGTTGTCGGGTTCTGTATAGTTAAGAAATTTATCTTGAACAGGTGGAGAGTAGTGTGCCCGCAGGATTTCTACTCAAGGATATCAACGCAAAGCTGCATAGAATAAGGACTTCTAGATAATTGTATTAGATTTTTATAACTAGGTAGAGTTCTTTACAATCATAAACTCTCTTGTAAGATGTGAATTTCACCCAATAGCCCTTTGCAAAATCCCCCAAATTATAATATTCTATATTTCTGAGCAATTTATCCTCAAAATCATATACAAAATTGCTATGTGGATTGCTGAAAGGGTATTTGTATGATATTGTCCTTTCTTATTTCTTAAGTGATGAATTTGCTTCATCCTAAGTAAAAAATAACTGGCATAGTCTTGAATATTTTCATTTTTCATTACACTAAATAATCTGTATGTAAATATGTGCAATATACATGCTTCAATTCTTAATCAAAGCTCTTCCAGAGATCAGCTTCTGAAGCATCTCTGTTCTCCATACCATACATGATCCTTGGGTCCAGGCATTGGATTGACTCCACTTTTCAGTGTTGTGCTCAAAGTAGCAGAGATGGTATAGAAAGGGATCTAGACTTTATAGGACTGGCACAACTCATTTTTGCCCTTTGAAATGAAGTAGATTCAGGGACTTTATAATCTGCTTTTTTAGGACCATGCTATGTCACCTGTCTTATGAGAGCTCTCTAAATTATGTTGTTGTGATTGCTCTTGATAAGCCAACTATAGTCACTGGCCAAAGCAACATCTTGAATTACTTAGGATTACTAAAGAGCATCTTCTCATCATACATGCTGTAGAGTCAGCTGTTCCAATAAGTGATTTTTATGGTTTTGAGAAGTTGCTTCACTAAACCTTGACCCAGTGTGCTATATAACTAACTGATTTACATGGAAGTTCTGGAGGTTACTTCTCACTACTCATGTATTACACATGGGTTAGTTGCCTTTTTGATCTCCATTAATATTGTGCACTCAGAAATGTTCTTCAACTTTATGATTGGACATTTTCTCCATCTGTAATTTATTGTATGCTCCTATTCTATAAAAATAACTCCCTCACTGTATCATATTGTATACATCTTACAGAAAAAAATCACTGAACTGATCACATGCTCAAAACAGGTTTACCTCTCAGTATACTTAATCATTCAAAGTATATTACTGTGACATGTTTTATTTCTTATGTTTATGTCCATCTCATAAAGTGACCTTTTAGATAGTGAGGAGCAATCAGTTTTTTCTACTGCTCGTGGAAGGCAGGTGTTATAGAAAGGTTCCTACCCCACTTATGTGGCTTTTCCAACTGGAAGATTAGAATAGTGACTTTAATGGAGTTCTGGTTTGCAATGGTATTTTAATGTTGCCCTGGAAAGCCTTCCTCTGCAACCATGGATACCAGCTTCTGTGCCCATTAGTTGTATGTGATAGGTGTATGTAGCATCTTGGCTACAAGATGAGTACAAACACATTCTGCTCGCTCTGTGGTTAACTGAGCCATCTCTCCCTGCCTCACTTGTTCCCGATATTCTATTTTAATTGGCTACTGTAGATTATTTAATTTATGATTGAGTCGCAAACTGACCCGTGTTTCATCTTTAATTTAGAAGTTTGGATTTGTATTTATTCGTTCAATGAATTTGCATTGTTTTAACTCACTGACAATTAATTGGGCAGCCTAGGTCAAACTCCTGGCAGTGTTTTTTTCTCTGCATGATCTCATTCTTACTCACTGTCTGAGGCCTCTTTCAGCTTGAGTGTGGAGGGAAAGGTGTGCCCTCCAGCATCACATAAAGCCCCAACCATTTCAAGATGGCTGTTTGAGACTGAACATAGAAGATTTCAGCAGATGGCTTCTAATTACTTGAGATATGCCAAAGTGCTGAAAGGAGTATTTGTATCTTCAAACCTAAGGGGTAGCTGTACCTGACACGATGTGAGTGGCATGTGCATTAATGTACCCATGTCAGCATTTATTCCATCTACAGTTTCTGCCATGAGCTTTATCACAGATAATTGTCTATGATATGAATGGAACTTCCTTGAGTATTGTTGTAATAGAGCTATAACTAATAAAACTATTACAGAAAGTAGAAGAAAATCCTATGCTTTTTAGTGGAAAGTAAAAATAAAGAGACAATCTATATTCATACTCATTTTATTGAGAAAGCTATGGAAACTTTGAATTAAAACTATCATTTTGACCTTTTAGTTGAGTTTATAGGCAAGTCCCTTCTTATGATTGCGAGAATTATTTTTTTTTAAGATGCAGGGAAATTACTGTTACATTAGTTGCATTAAATAATTGAGAATTTTGTGAGAGAGATACGTCATGCTCACCTTACTCACACTGTTAGTCTCAGCAAGGTCAAGGAACTAATTGTGGACCCAGCCTGCCCTAAGCCAGTTGCAGTACATAATTGCATGCTGCCCTGGGAGCAGCATAAGAAGGAAATTGTGACTTGAAGCAATTCTGTCTGGTATTCTAGGGGGTAGGGTCAAAACTGGCCTCAGTGTCTGCTCCCTCCCTTCCCCTACCGGTGGGTGGTGAGTCTGTAGAACTCATTTCCCCTCCTGGGCTGCCATCTGTGATACAATAAACCGATTCACAGAAGACAAATTCAGTTTCTTTCGGAAGGTTTGTGTATCAAACCCTTCTGACTCGTACATATTCATGTACATCTCTGTTCAGAGTATTCAGTTTATGTGCTGAAATAAAACTCAGGGCTTCATATGATATCATGCAGAATTTTTTTCCTCCATACAACAGAGATTTTGGTTTTTATTATTTTTAAACTTGTAGGAGCTTGTGTTAATCAAGTAGTAAACTTCTCCCCCCACCTTTTTGGTTATGTTTGATTTACTAGTGGTTCTAAGACTCAGCACGAGCCATTCTTCTAAGCAGCTTGTTTAGCCATAGAAAATGGTCACCAACTAGAGCTATTTATGTAGGGCATTCCAAATTCCTGTGAGTTGAGCGGTGTGTATTTTGGAGTGCTTTAACCTCCTCACTTAAATTAACAACTCTTTTTAATTTCAGCTCCTTCCAGGAATACATCCCAGTTTCTCGGGAGAAAATCAGCAGTCTCATCAATGCTATCTTGTACTGGCAAAAAGGTGTATTAGCAGAGGTAGAATGTAGATTCCTGTATGTGACTGTGAGCAGCAGATCACCCCTGATCTTTTGGCAGGGTCTACAAGGGGAAGATCTGTAGCTTTTAGTGGCAATGCATTGCATTCCCCATCACCACAGTAGAGATTTCTCTGAGAGTAAACACTTTTATTTCTGAGTATTTAAAAAATCCTGTTTAACATCGTCAGTGACTTTGTTTATGCTACTTCAGTAAAATGTAATGCAGGTTTCTTTTTTTTTTCCCCTCGGATTCAAGTAACACTGGAATTCACTTACCTTTCTTCTTGTTACAGTAAATAAAAAATAATCTCCCTTAAAGTGATTCTATCCAATTCTGAAATAAAAAAGGAAATTACAGTTTCTGCCACTATAATTCAACTTTTTAACCACAATAAATACTGGTAATAACATCTGGCATAATTGAAACAGGCACAGTGAATTTTTCTTTGAGGAACAGTATACAGTTATTATTGCTTAAACACTTCAGAGGAAACATGAAGTTACATGGTTTTGCTTGCTTAATACACAAAGAGTTTTGTAGTCAGTGAGATGTTTTTTTCTTTTGCCTGCCTTCTCAGGCCTGTTAAATGATGCAATGTGGTTGTCTTGTTAGACAATAATAACAGAAACAAAATTTCTTTACTAAAAATTGCAAATAATCACATAATATTATCATTTACTTCAAAAAAGCACTATTGAAATAATATTGAAATTGAAATAAGCCATTTCAGCCATATTCCAGTGCCTGTCTAGGCAGTATCTGTATTGACTATTATATGCATATTCAGAAATTATCATATTAAGAATATTACATTTGCTTGAAGTATAAAATCCTGTGCAATAAAACAGTTTGATCAGGGCTCATTGCACTCTGATTTACACAATTAGAAATCTGCATTTTATTTTTCTTACAGACATTTTGTACTCACATTGTTGAAGCCCTTGTATACTGTGTCAGAGAAATGTATATGCTTATAAATTAAAACCTGTAATTTAGGTTTAATATTTTATTTGTGTATTTTTATGTTTACTTTAAATGTTTGGTAGCAAAGATACAGCTGCATAATATAAATAACAGCTCAGTAAAATCAATAGCCACAAATTTTAGTAACCAGTGTGAATAGTGAAGTTTACTTTTATCAAGTGACCCACGAACAATCCACTCTGCACCACCTAAGTGTTACTTAGACTTTTGATTACGATCTTGATGTCCCCTGAGAGGAAAGAAGGTATAAATACATGCATAACAAATGTGGTCCTTGAACTTTTATACATCTGTGTGTATTGATACATGTCAAACATAACATACTTCAATTTATTCACCTTCAGGCTTCTGCAGAGGCTGTTAGATTGTATAATCTGCATACGGAGAGCCTTTTCTTGCTCAGCTCCTGGACCACCTCTGCGAGAGGCTGTGCTTTGGTAGAGAACAAAGTGCTGGTGGTATCTTCTGAGCTTGGCTCACTCTGGGTACGAGAGAAAAGCCCACTGAGCCTCAGATATGCCCTTTCTGCATCCCATGAAGCACATCGGTCCCTGTGCATGCTCCTCGTTGTACAGGTAGTGTGGGCAAGGGCAGGAAAAAAATCAGCAAGGTCTTCCTTTTTTCTGTCATTTGTCAAGAAACAGGAGATTTGTGTAATATGCATAGAGTCCAGGGCAGGTACAGAACAGTTGAAAAATTTAATGTTTTGACACTACTGTGCTTGTAATCTGCTGCTTTCTTACAGTTTAGGATAAAGCTTCACAACAATGTAAAACTCAGTCAACAGGGTGTTTAGATATGACAGTACTAAGCCCAGGGTAAATGCCCAGCTGCACCCCAGAAGCACCAGGTCTCCAGCAGGGCTGGAAGCGCGGCCACGCCTGGGGAGGTGTCCCCCAGCCGGGGATGCTCAGCCAGCCGCAAGGACACCCACCCAATTTGGGATATTATGGCACACAGCTGGAGGGTATGGGATTTTTTCTTTTCTTTAATCTAAACTGAGATGCTGAAATCATCACATATTTGTAGCAGAGATTTTTAAGAAGTATGAATGATGTCAGGATTGGTGATAGAATTGCAAGAGTTGACAACACTGTAGATGGCATAAACAATTATTTTTGGCTACCTTTAGAAATTTAACACATTAAACTAGAAATTTATCAGGAATAGATTTTTCTGAAGTGTCAGCTACATCAGCTGGCACTTGTAGTGTACCTTTTGTGCAAGTCACACTGTAAACTGAAATGCGAAGTACAGATGGGTAGGAAATCCTTTTCCTGTGAATTGTCCAATCAGTCTTGCATTGTTTGAAATTACCATTGCTGCATACTTACCATCTTTTCATTTAGAATAGGAAGATTGTGAAACTTTGAAGAAGCAGCCATTAAGACTTTATTTTCCATTAGATAATTGTATCTGTCTGCTAGTATTTTCTTTTTGCGGTTCAATACCATTGAGTCATGAGTCTTTTCTGCTAGTTAAGTACATGTGGATATTATCAGAAATATAACCCATTCTGCAGTTTCTGTGTGTAGCAGACATCTGTATTCAGAGACTAAATCGTGAATAAGAGTCTGACTAGCAAAAAGCAATTGTTAGGATCAAAGTCACAATCAATCCATGCACTGATCATTTTGTATTTGAATAGTGACTTCAACCTTATTTGCCATAACATAGCCACATGCAATAATAAATATCTTTGCACTTCATTTTAGTTTTAATTTTAAGTAATTGCATCCAGCAGATGCCTTGATGCACAAAAGTATCATATAATCCATGTAATTATAGTTTCTGCCTATTCATTTATTAGCTATGTTTACAAGCAAGAAGTAGGTTTGTATTTTTTCAAAATATATGCTTGGTAAGCACTAAATCTAAGACTTATAAAAACATTATCAATACGTTCTAATTAATATTTGCTCTTTTCCTTAAGCTATTATAAGGATACTTAATGCACAGCCTAAAATTAGAGTTGACAATTGCAAATACAATCCAACCAACATAGTAATAAAATCAATACTTACATTTCCCTTGGGGCCACTATTTACTGTTTGCTGTGCCATTTCCTTAATGGAATGGCAGTTATGTTTGCAGAAACCTTGTAACCACGATTTTTATATTTTAACTAAAAGCAGCTTTCCTGAAGTAGTATGATTAAAAAAGAATCTGGAGTTGCTTTCAGAAAATTGCTGTAAACATTTTGTAGCCAGTTTTAACAAAGACTAAAAAGAAACATCTTTTCATAGTAAATGTCACTGAATTCTAAAATGAATTATTTGTAACGTCTAAACTCCTTTCAGTTGCATTGCAATAGACATTTGCCTTAATCTTGAAATACTTCCCTGATTTGTTTTTAGTTTCATTTACTCGGTTCAAATTATTCTTAATCACTGAAAGCTCATTCCTGTGTGGAGGTCTGCAATGTTCTCAAAGCTTACAAGGGAGTCTGGCAGTTTATTTGACTTAGCAAATTAAAATAATGGAGGAAAGTATGATCTTTGAGATGAGTCATCGCAGCTGTTGCACAGATCTAATTTTGGTCTTTTGACTTGGTGCTTCTTTCACTGAAGCTTGTCATTATCTTTATCCGGCAGGACAGCAAGCATTTCTGTGCCTTGCAATATGACTGTATAGTACAGAAAGCATGGTATAGTTGACATCTTTAGTGCACACAAGTGTCATACGTGTTTGCATATTCAGTATAATATTTCTCTAACAATCCCTGACAAGAGCGGTGGGCATATGAATGAAAATCTGTGAGTTATCATGGCTTAATAATTTGTTCCTTATGGGGTTCTGCTGACCATGCAGTGTGTTCTCAGCATAGGTGGATTTTAGGGTAACAGGTTCTGCTGTATAACATGGCTACTTACTTTGGCTGAGTTATTAGCGACTGATTATTATCTCTAATTATTAACTAATTATTGCCTTTGATCATGTGGCCATATCCTAAGCTTCTGCTTTCAATTCCATTCTGCAACTACTATTTCGAATAGCATTCATATAAGCAGTTCACTTGTAGTCTGCATCGCTGTCTATTTATAGTCACTGTAAGCACATTGCATGTTCGGAACACTTGAATATCCCTTCCATGTGAAATTTCAGGATCTGCTTTTCTTCTATTTGTGGTGATATGCCAAAGTTGCAAAATATGGAATACAGAAGTTTTGAAATATGTTCATCTGAAAGCACTGGAATTAGAAATGCTTTGTTTCAGTGATGTGGAAAGTATACATATATTGAAAAATGTGTAATATACATCCAATAAATCTATAAATGCATAATGTAAGACAAGGTATAAACCAAAATATGCTGAATTGAACTGAAAAAATACTAGAACAAAATGGAAATTCAGGACAAGGTCCTTTAGTCCAGTTCTGGATGTTTTTATAACTTTTAAGTTACAAATGTTATTTAAATTTCAATGTTCCTAGTAACTTTTCTGTTAGGATGCTTTTAAAAATCATGTTGGCTCTTGTCTTTTACATGTATATATAAGAATATGCATATATGTATACATAGTACAGTTTATGGGTAGGTTGTGTCTTCAGTAATCAGTGTTAGAACTTTGTAAAATTTTAAGCTGAAATTTTTTTCTAAAATATCTTTCTTTTATGTCTGCCCTCAGACCATTATTCATTGTTCTAGGTTTCAACTGCAGCAATGATTCAGCTTCCACAGAGAACAAGTCAGGAGAAAAATAGGAATATCTTTCAGTATTCAAGTATTTTCATGTGGTTTAATGCTTCTAAGCTTTGGAGGAAGGAGTTAAAATTTGTCATTACGATGACACTATAATACCTGGTTCTGATCACGTGAAAATCAGTCTGAATCTGGCTAAGATAGAAATTTCTGCAATTGTTTTTGATATGCCCATTAGACTTGTTTAGAAACTTGCTGTTCTCTTGCAGCTGTACTGGTATGGCCCAGACATACAGGTCTCCATGGTCCTGCTAAACCTGCTCTCCAGCAGTTTTGCAAGAACAGAACATTATTTTGGAACTTCTAACTTTTGTTGTCTAAATTATAGTGGTACTAACATTTTCAGCATTTCATGGCTGTTACCATAGAAGAAAGTCTTGCAGTTTGTTTTTTGGATTTGGCAGCTGTAATTCCCTGCACTTTACTAATATAATGCTTTATAATATCCTTCAAGGATACTGTGTTTCTTGACAAACACACTAGATTGCCCACAATAGGTTACTAAATCCAATCTGACTTCCACATATACCAGTGAAAAGCTTTCTGTAGATCTGATGGAAGATGGATTAATCCCATCATCAGAAAACAAACAAGTAAACAAAACCCCCATGTACTCTAAAATTTGTCCCAATATGATCTAATTCTTTGAGTCTTAGAATTTGTTTTATGCAAACCCACAGTACTTAGTGGCATCAGCAAACTTCGTTTTCATTAATATTTGGCCAAAGTAATTGTGTGAACAGAATCCTAGACCCATTCAAGGAAACATATTTTGAAACAGGATATTGAAAATAAAGTCCATAGGACAACAAAAGTCAGTTTACATGCTGATGTCAGCATTTGTGTGTGGTGATAAAGCCAAGCTCTTTTCATGATAAAGATAAATTCATATCCAAATCTTTAATAAAAAACAAAACTGATGTTAGCTTTTTACATTAAAGTCAGAAGCGTCTTTGTAACTCTTCCCAGAGACTCAATTGTTCGGAACAAAAGTTATGTCCTGTTAAGAAAAAAAATTAATCACTGAAGTTATTACGTAGGGTGTGCTGTGTATTCCAGGCTCAAGCTTTATACTGAAACCTTTGAAGAGGCTGCCTATACCTACCAAATGTTGTAATTGATACAGAATCATTGCTATACAACAGCTGCAATAACAAGGTGCTGCTGCCTTTACTTTAATCTACCTCTCTTTCTGCCAGTTTATTATGTTTTGAATTTATTCTTTTGTAGATCTGTGAGCTATCTTTCTTATGGAAATTAATCTTTTTAAAAGATTTGTACTCTCATTTTCAAACACTAATACATTCATTCAAGTATCCCATTATTCAGAACCAGCTGGCTTTTTATCTAGTGATATTTACTTCAAAAAGCCAAGTTAAATGGTATCATAGATTAATTCTCAGGGCACAGGAAAGCTTTTTTAGAGAAAAAGAGATTTGGTAATTACTTAGAATATCGCAATAAAATCACAGAACATGTCAAAAATGCGTTATATAATCTGTCATAATACGAAACTTCAAAAAAAAGTTAATTCACTGAGTTGAACATAGTATGTGGCATCAATATATGATTTTCAAGTGGAACATTATGTAAGGATAAAACTTTGCTGTGATTTATAATAAGCTATGTCATGATTTTTAGTTATGTATTTTTTCTTTGCAGAAGGCACTGAAACTTCAAAAAGGGCATTATCCACTGAAATTTCTTACATAAATCAAACTGGAAATAAGACACATTTTACAATTCAATTTAAGATCCCACAGAGACAATAATGTTGCAAGCTGTGCATTTTGCAGAGTAATATAGTAATGTCTAGTTTGCATTTTTGAAAAACCAAATTAATCACACTTTATTGAATATGTTGAAGCAAACCTAAAATTCATCTATTATTAAAAAACTTGTGCAACAAACACAAACTATATTTTATACATAAAGGACAAACTCATTTATTCATTAGGTTAAAACACTTGGAGTTTGCATTTTGTAGCTATGAAAGAAATGACATTTGCTATCTGTTCTCCTTTTTTAAATTTTTCAAAGTTTTATGTTCAGAGTAATCTGCTTGAAAAATTGTACTAATACTTTAACGTAGTGTCAATCCTGAAGCCTATGCAGAAATCCCTGTGGAAACTAAGTGTAGTCTTGATTTTCAGATTTCCTTTTTTAGTGAATCACTTAAACAGGACAAATATTCTGTTATCATATATCTCATATTTAAATAACATATTTCATCCCTTGATAGATTAACCACAAAATAATAAAGTTTTTGGCTGTTTTTTAGCATTTGTACATCACTTGAGCTAACATTCCTCGGCACTACTTCGAATTAGAACTTGTATCTTTGTACTCAGCTGTGCTCAGACTGGTACATCAAAGTAATCGGAATGAAATTTGGGCCTTAGTCAACTCACACTGACTTCAGTGGAAATGGGATTTCAGTCTTAATCTTTTAAAGGGAAAGATATTTAAAAATTATTTATAGATGTTTTCCTGTTATGGAGTATAATTGTGGAATTATGTATTCTACATCTTACAGGGCATGTAAGCTGTATGCCAAATTTGTATGTCAAATGTCAGGTGCTACTACTTATAATTCCACTTCTAGGAATACCACTCTAAGTTATTCTGGCCTTTAGGCCAAATTTGATTTGTAGGATTTGATTTCTAGGGTAATTGTTGCCTGTTAATGATTTGTCTGTATATTTATGTCTTGAAAATTTAAAAGTGAGAAGTGCAGCTTTTACTGTAAACCAGTAGTCATTACATTTATTTTTGTCAGAAATCTATATTGCCTATATACTAGACAGATTGGCTGCAAAAACAAAGCTTTTGAAAAAATGTTGAAGTTCATTTTAAAGACACAAAAATCTTAAATCAGAATAAAAAAGGGGTTAGAATTTGGAAAAGCAGACACGGTTTTTGCATAACTTTTCCCTGAGCATCAGGAAAACTTCTGGACCTTGTCCAGTATTTTAGTTCAAAGTCTATGCCTAAAGAGTTTTCAATCTAAAATTAACATTGTTGCTTTTCTTTACTTAAGCAGCATGTATTACAAAGGATCAGTTGACTCACATTTTCTTATATGCAAGAGTAGTAACAAGTCTGACAACATATTATGCACAATTTTTTTTCTTTGCACGTGCTTATTAGTTGTGTCTGACAGAGGAAGACACCTGTTAGGCCCCATTGAGAAGCACTTAAAGGACATTCATGTGAGAATTCTCAGATGAGTTTAGTATTCAAGAAAATGATGTGGTTTTACAGTCCAATACTTTAGAAGAATCTGCTGTGGCTTCTCTTTGTGCTGTAATGGACAAAGTGGAGATTGGCTTGTGCTGAACCTGGACAGATATAGTGGTTACGATGACCTGACATTTTTGATTTATTAGTGATAATCCCAGAACACCAGTCCTTGAACATCAGACTGTCCCAGCAACCCTTAAAAGATATTTGGGACTCTGCTTTGTCTGACACTTTTATCGAAGTACAGACCTGGAAACCTATTCTTAATATTGTAACAGGGACATGAGATAACATGCTCACCTGCTCTTGAAGAGACAGCATCATGATTCCTTGGATTACAGCAAGAAAATGCTCATAGTAGAAGCGAACAGTTTTTCAGAATAACCAATTCAACAACATGCCTAGCAGTGTGCATTAAAGAAAACACCAGACAAAGATTTACATCCAGATCCTTCTCATCTGCTGTGAGGTGGCTAAAAATTAGCAGCGCCAACTTCTCTGTAGTCAATAATGCTCTGTAGTGATGGATTGTATGCAATAAAACACACTGCCAGCTCCAACGTGGTAGAACAATTTCAAGCAACATTATGGTGCCTGGCCACCATAATGGAATCCAGACAAAAGCTGAGGTGTTTTCATATGGCTTCGAGAAACTTAGGATGAGTAATGATCTACAAATACCTGGTACTGCGCTGGACAATGTAAAATGCTAATGCATGTTTGTAGGGCTTAAGTCTGAGAGACTTAAGTCTGAGAGGCTTAACATGGAGAAACATCTTTATCCATTTGGTGTGCAGAGGACCTAATAGGCTGCCGAGAAGGCATCTGGCCCACCTTGTTATTATAGAATAGCCACTAGTTATACAGTAGTCAAGAAACTTATCCAGAAGGCAAGAGACCTGGGAACAGAGGTTATCTTTGTCAACATTCTACCCACAATTCTGACCTGAAGAATATTATTACTAATTGAGTCAAGGCAGGGTGAAGTAAAAGTCCTTTTTTGTCTATATGTGTACCTATTGTCTCTTCTGTTATGTTCCCCCATCTCTGACCAGCTGAATTACTGGTCATGAAGAAAGATTGATAGAGCTAGGAAACAGAATAAGACATGTGCTTATGTCTTTTCCTGACCACTGAAAGAGTCTACCATCCTGATTTTTACTGGGTGAGATGGATCTGGATGTAAATGCCTTGCTAGGAATTTTGTCTAAGACACAGTTAAGACTTATTGTTTAAAGTACAATTAAAAGGTGTGTTCATTCTGCACAGATTGATTTGATGAGAGATACTAGAATGACTATAAAGTCATGTGGGGTTGGTAAAGTTCAGAGTGCTAAATCTTGGTATAATAGCTTAGGACAACTTTCTTGTACTAGAACTATTACAAAAATTACAGAGACAACTCTAAAGACAATACTGAATAAATTATCATAACGTGCTATCATTTAATGACAATAGGCTTTTGTGTCAAATGCTGGCTTGGCTCTTTTGTCTCTGCCATAGTAGGTGAAATTGTTTGCCGCTAGAGATGGCTGTTGGTAGCAGTGGTCCAGACCTCTTCAGAAGTAAAGAAAAATAAATATTTTGTATTAAATAACTTCAAGATAGTGAAGTCTTTCCATTTTAAAAGTGAAACAAAAATAACAAAATTAATTAGAAAGTGGTTACCCCCTCCCCCCCAAATCCAAGAAAATATTTAAGAAATTTACTGTTTAAGATATATCACTTCCATATTCCTACCCTCTTAATCCAGTTTCATACTTTTGGCTACCTTTGCATTAAGATTTTACCTTTGATCATTTTTGTAAGGCTCCAGTCAGAAAAACAGCAGCAATTGTGAATGGAGTAGGGTATCCATGTGTAAATAAATAGGAAAATATTGGTAGACTAAATCTCAAAGAGAAAATTATCCTTTTTGCATAAATAGCAGCAATTGTGAGAAGCAATTGTAATAGACATGCATTTATATATAGATCTAACTTACTAAGAGAAATTCCTTGTAGTCTGTTGTCTGTGTGTATGTACTGTTTCTTACAGTATTTTCACACCGTAAGCCCTTTGGGGCCAGGACTGTCCACCTGCTCTATGACATATTATTACTACTACTGTTACTACTAGTCATACTAGTTATTTTTTTCATCGTTACCCTGACAAAACAATAAATCACTTGCAGGAACAGTTTCAGCAGTCCAGAAGCAAGACTCGGGATCCATGAACTCTTATATAAGATTTCGTTCTTTAAGTAACAGAATGTCATGGTCATCTGTCTTGGGACATGGAAATACAGAAAAAAACCTAAAGGCTTAAGTGCATTATGAAGTTACTGTAGCATAAGGAAGTACTGAATAACAGCTGAGCTGAATAATGATTCTTAGTCTGTGGTGAACACAAGATAGTATATGTGTTAAACCTGAATGAAGGAAGCATGATTCACGGTATGATTTTGCTTGCTATGCTGAGCATACTGGATTTTGAACTGGTTGACATACTTGCTCCATATACAAAGCCAAGTGTATGAAAAAATGATATTTTTTAGTAAATTTCTAGCTGACAATTGTTGTACCATTTATGTATTTACATGTGTGGTTTGTGTGTGTGTGTGTGTGTGTGTGACATAAAGGTAGAAATGTACACACAGATACATACATATGTGTTCAAATAACACTGAGGTGGTGAACTTGTGTATCTAAAAGCTAGAAAAAGGGCATTTTTAATAATTATTATTATTATTGTTATTATTATAGTTATTATAATTATTATCACTGGATTCCTTTGAAGTGTGAGCCCATTACATGCTGCAAATTTACAAAAAGACTATGTAAGACCTAAAAATGATAGACTATATCAGAATGGTCATGAGAAAGCTAAATCAAAGCTGTACAGGCAACTCAAGAGTAAGACAATTCCTCCTGAAGATTAGAGCTAGCACCTGCTTCCCGAAGGAGGAGGAGGTGGCTCTATGAGCCTCAGAACTCATGCAATCTTCTGGCTTTCCTGCAGCAGTTTTCTAGTGTGGAAGGGACACGGCATCAATTCGGAAACCTCTGTTCCTGGGGCAGGGTGTGTCCAGCCCCGTGCTGCACATCAAGCCAAGATCTGGGCAAACATGTCTCCTTTTCCCTGAACGGAAGACACAGCCATGTGCTCCAGAGAGTGTCTGAAACTTGTTGCAGCTGGTGGGGTTTCAGGCAGCAAACTTGTGGTTATTTTTCCCAGAGAGCATAGGGATGTAATTGCTGTGAGACCTTGCTATCAAATTTGCTTAAGACTGATATTAATCTGTTTTTTAATGAGGACTGATTTTTGGTAATTTAGCCTTGTTTTCTAAGAAAACAACTAAAAAAAAAAAATCCATGAGTAAAAATCTGAAGAATAATGTTTAAGGAAGTATTCTGTGTGCAACCTTTTAGAACCCATGTACTGTTAAGAGTTTGTGCAGCATTTGTGCTGGAAATTGAAATATTCAACTTTAGTTCAGCAATTTTTTTTTTTTAATTATCAATAAACATGATTACTTGTAATATGTCAATCTCCCTGGTCTGCATTTTTATCCCAGGGGCATCTTTTTCTGAATAGACTGAACATGAGTTTACAGAGGCCTTCTCGCTTTTAATGTCAATGCTTTAAGCCCAATGTATCTTGCGTCTCTTATTTTTCTGTATTGTAACACAACTGAAACAGGTGGGGCAAAGTGTGGTCAAACTAATGGTATGTGTCTTTCTATTTATAGAAGACATTAGGAAATTTGGGATTCTCACTTTATGCACTTTATCTATACATACTTTTTGCACTGCAGTATTTTTACAGAGGATTTTCTACTATTTTTTCCTCTTAGGTTATTGTATTACAGGACTATCAGCTGTACTGATAAATCTGCAGGATTTTTCTTTTTGAATTAAAGGGACAGTAATTAGGTTACTGGTTTTTAAAACTTTTTGGGTCATTTGAGATAATTCTTTAGTAAAGATAAAGAAAAGGAGGAAGACAAGTTACTGATTAAATATATGGTGTATTGCTTTGGTTGGCTTTTTTTGTTTTTGAGCACTGCTAATGTAGAATTAGATGCTGTAAAACTCAGACTAGGGGTAGTAAGGGTCCAAATTCGCGGTCTACACCAACTGAAGAATTACCTACATCAGACCAGTTTAAGCACAAACTCCCATCCAAATTCCTATTTTCGGCAAAGCTTGGGCACTTGCCCGTAGGCCTGAACCACAGTGCTGTCACTCAGAAGCTCAAACCTGCATCTTTCTCCTTGGACAAGTTTCTGGATCTGTCTGGTTTAGTTGCCACTGTACTAAAAACAAAGCCTATTATACTAAGCCTGTTATACTGATTATACGGAGCAACAAATCGAATGAGGATAACTTCTTTCTTTATAAACTGAAGCAACAGGGCATCTTATGCTAAAACAAAGTAAATCCCTATTTCCCAGAAAATGTTCTAAACATAAAGTTATATACTACTCAGCCGGGCATGTTCTGTCTTACATGTTCCCTAAGCATACAGAAAATATTCATATACACAATTAAATACAATGAAAATATATAGTAATATATTAATGTTCTATTAAATGGGAAATTTTTATAAATAAGCACATACAACTGTAAGCGAGATGTTCACTAAATAATTTGTGATGTTCATCATGCTGAAAGAGAGATAAAATGTAGTTTTCTGCTGATTTTGGTTGACTTCTGATAGCTCATTAGTCTTCATATTATAAAAACTACATCAAGGGACTAGCTGTAATTCTAGCTTTCTGCTCTGAAGCTAACATTTTTGCCCAGGTGTGCCAGTAAAATGTTGTCCAGTTATTATTCTCCTGAATACAATGCATACAACTGCATCTAATTTTTTATTTCTTGATGATGTCACAAATTTACTTTTACATGTCTAAATTGCACTCCTATCTTATAAAATCATGTAACCATAAAAATAAACTCTATATTAGCTATGAAATGAGGACAAGTTAGGTATTTGTGAAAGGAGACAAATGGAAAATCTATTTTTAGGTAAATGTCACACAGCCTGTAACCGAGTTGCTGAGCTTTGACTTGTGTTGGACAGTTTCATTATTCATTAAATTGAATTTTAAAAAAGCTTTTCCTGTGTTAATCTTTTTGGTGAAATAATGAAGGATTAGTATAAAATATAACATATATATTCCATGGGATTCATTGTCACTGTAAAAAGAAATTCTTTCACTTACTAGTTTATATACTTTCAGTATTTTCTGATTCATGATTAAGCATATACTCTGATATTCAGCATGTAGAATTCCATCTTATTTCCTGGAATTACCAGTTTGTACTGCAGTTTTTATTTATTAGAACATAAAAATGGAAAGGGTGAGTAAAGTGGGTACAAATCTGGCTTACAGTGCAAAGTGCAGTTATTATTTCTCTGCCATTGCCAAGAAAAACTTATGCAGTAAAATTAAGACAGTGAATGAAGCAGTCAACATGATTGAGGCTAAAACCTGTTTTTCTGATTGCTATTGTCTGCAAAGAAGAAACTGTATGTGATTTCAAAGGTTGTCTTGGCTTCTCCTTAATGTATTTCTATGGGAAAACGTTTATCAAAGAATAGTCTTTTTTTTTTTTCCTCAGAATTTGTTATACCTATCTGTGCTCCATCATGACAATAGCAGAACTCCAAATACCAGACCCGTAAGCCTACTATGTTAGCGAAAATTATAAAAACTTTCAATTATCAGGCCGCATTGCTCATGTCCTATTTAAGAGCATAAGCTTGATTATATAACCAGAAAATAACAAGGCAAGGCTTTGTGAGGAGGAGAAAAAGAAAAGAAAAACCCTTATATAGAGCAGAATGCACAGTGTTCCAGAGAAGTCTTGGGAAACTTAATGTTTTCCTATGTCATAGTACTTGCTCTCCTGATCACTTTGTGATCTTAGAAGAGGTAGTAATATTTTTTTTTTTTAAAGTATCAATAATATGAGACAGATACTGTTTACATATGGCAAAGATCATTTTGCTTTTAATGATGTAGCAGTAACATAGAGGTCTTTCTTATAAAAGTGTCTTAATCTGTAGATGTCTGTCCTTTATACAGTCTCACAACACTCAAATATTGCAGATATATACTACAGCTGATTTTAGGAGACTGAATTATACAAAAATGGAATCACAAATTTATAGCAATTTGAAGTCTAAAGCAGCAGGATTTGATTTGGACAGTTATATGAAGAGGTTTTCTCACTGTTAGGATGCTAAGATTACCAATTTTTAGCACACTGATTATGCATATTTTCCAGTGGACATAAATAGCCTAGATAGTGAATAGTCCACTTAAGAAAAACGAGACAACACAGCTGATACTGATGCTTTGTTTGGTAATTGTTGCTGTGATACAAATTGTTTCAGCAAACACAGAAGATAACAGCAAGATTAGGGGACTTAAAGATCAGTAGTACACAAAAAGAAAAAAAAAAAGTAGTGGTTTGCTAGTAGAAACTCAGGTTCTCTTTTGTGGTTTTGCTATATGATATTGTTTGTGTATGTAATAGTACCTGAAACCATCCCTGAGCGAGGACTGGGATTCACTTGCCTAAAGACAAGCTTGAAGTGGTCTCTGGGATGCCATAAAATTTCCAAGTTTTCCACATGAAAGGAATGGGAAGACCTGCGGGCCTGGCAGATAGCCTAATTTTAATTTCCAAAATCCACCTATAATCAAGAAAGGTTTGGCTTAGTTGCCTAGACATAGAAATATGCTACTATCTTAGATACCCTTGGGTATCCTGCCTGATCTACATCTCCAGATAGCCATGGGGTCTCCTGCAGGTGCTGTGTTGTACTCACCAACCCTGTAAGACATGGCTCAAATTATTTTGGCCATCTCAGGTGGTGTGTGTTTAGGCCATTGAGTTGAGTCTGGGAGAAGGGTCACTGTAGTCCCTGGAACCAGAAGATTCAGATTCAGCTGACCAAAGATAGGTTTATCTCCCACAGAGCCTGTTGGCAAGATCCTTGTTGACTATCAGGGCAACTAAACTGCTCAGCTTGTATTGTCAGAACCTAAATTTAGGCAAACTGAATCCTAATGGGGACAGAATGAGAAAGGAAAAGGAGTAAGCAAATAAGAGATGTGATTGTAAAAATGAGTCTGGTATGTTTAGATCAGAGTTTGTTTGCGAGCCTGACATTGTACAGTTTTCTGCTTCATTTTCTTTTTCTTGGCTGCATTACCTTCTAGTCCAGAATTGTTTTCATTTATTATTACCATCCTTAGCTACCTAATTGTGCTACTAATGAATACAAATAATCCAGGCATCAGGCTTTTACAGACCCACTTCAGTGTACAAATAATGGTTTGTTGTGTAACCGCTGATTATGGGAGAAGGTAACTCACATCATGGAAAATATGTGCTGAAATGTTAGTGATGGGGAAAACACTGAATTCTGTAGTCTGCCTTTTAAATGACAAAACGTATTGTCATTTTTATTCCATCGGTTGTCCATGATGAGTAAATGTAAGACAATCTAAGCCCAGTTCTTAAGCACGTGTACTTATATTTGGAACTTCTATTTCAATTTTTTGAGTGCTTGTATTAGCACTATCACACATGAAATACGTAGTTGGCTACCAAATTGCCTATTCAAATGCACATGTATGGGGTTTGAGCACTCAACATTAAGCATTTGCATTTCAAAATTGGATCCCTTGTGCTTGAAAGCCTTGAAAATGCTACTCTATGGTCAGTCTAGTGCAGCATCAATTGAAATGCAGTTTGAATGCAATGTAGAGCTTCCAATTGCTGCTTCAGAAAGTGTTATGCTGAATCTGGAACACTTTGCATAATTTAATTAATTATGCCACTAAAAACTGATTTTCTCTCAATTTAAAGCAAACAGCTTTTATGAGGGTGAACTGCAGCACCCAGGGATATCAGGTGTCCAAGCTTTTAATCCTATTACAAAGACTTGACAACCACTGATGGAAACTGGAAAAACATAAGCCTCCAGCAGGGCAACAAGTGGAGAGGAAGAAGGCAACAGATTTTTAATACTCTTTGAAACCACTGTACGCATTAAATCAAAATCAAATGTAAAAAGTGACAGAACTGGTAGCTTGCACTTTGTTGTGCAGACGGTGAATAGTGTCTAAGGAATAACACTTATTTCGCTTTGACATTAATGAAAATAACTGTTTCCTCTAAGAGGAAAATTGCTCAGCTTAACTAACATAAGAAAAACACAGCAAATGGCCAAGACTACTTGCATCTGTGTCTGTCCACTTAAAGTGTTCAGGAGTGCAACAGCCTGTAGTTTGAAAGTGGTTTCTAATGTTATGGATTGCATTCTGTCTATGAATCATTTTCCTTGTAAACAAATCTTGACAGACGATGCCAGACTACAAGTATTAAAGAATCTGTCACTGCCTAAATGCAAGCCTCGATACTTAGCTTTCTGAAGCTTGTATCCTCTCTTCCAATTTGTTATTTGGTTCGATACCACTCTAAAACAATAGACACTGTAATTTTGAGGCAGAAGGGGGTACTGATTTAGAAAAGCTGTAATTTCTGAGCCACATAAGCAGTGCCATAATTGGCAATCTATGACTGACCGTGCAAAATTCTGTGACCAGGTTAGGAAGGGTCACAGCAGAATTGACTCCATCTCCATATCGAACATCAGTGTGTAACGTGAAATTAACTGTACTGTAGATGACCTTGCTAATAAATACGGAAAATATCTTATTACTGGGAATTCACCAGCCCTATAAAATGCAAACATCTGCCTTGCTTATAATATTAACAAATATTCGTATAATTACTAATATATATTTATGCACTATATGTATTCGTTTATATATATGAAGGGGGAAGGGGATAAAACCAGGCTCACTAGAGATAAGCCTGGGGGGCAGCATGCTAGTGTTTGAGGGACGGTGTGCTATGCGAGGTCCTTTGGTCTGCCGTCTCAGTGGAGAAAGGGGATGGAGATCCATACAGCAGCAAAGACACAAGGGTTATTGGTATGTTAGAAACCATGGAGGTGCCTGAGAATGGTCACGTAGGAATTAGAGCTTCTCCCCCCTAAAAAGGTGGTGGGATCAATATCCCAACTGAAGTGCATCTACACCAATGCATGCAGCATCAGCAAAAACCAGGAGGAGCTGGGAGCCATTGTGCAGTGGGAAAAGCATGATATAGTTGCCACCGCGGAAACACGGTGAGATGACTCGCGCAACTGGAGTGCTGCAATGGATGGCTATAAACTCTTCTGAAGGGATAGGCAAGGAAGGAGAGGCGGTAGGGCAGCCCTGTATGTTAGCAAGTGTTTTGACTGTCTGGAGCTTAATGATGGTTATGATAGGGTTGAGTGTTTATGGGTAAGAATCAGGGGGAAGGCCAACAAGGCAGATATCATGGCGGGAGTCTGTTACAGACCACCCAACCAGGATGAAGAGGCAGACAAAATACTCTATAAGCAGCTGTGAGAAGTCTCAAAATTGCTAGACCTTGTTCTTATGGGGGACTTGAACTTGCCAGATGTCTGCTGGAAATGCAGTACAGCAGAGAGGAAACAGTCTAGGAGGTTCTTGGAGTGTGTGGAAGATAACTTTCTGACACAGCTGGTGAGTGAGCCATCCAGGGAAGGCACCCCGCCAGACCTGTTGTTTGCAAACAGAGAAGGACTTGTGGAGGTTGGAGGCCGTCTTAGGCACAGCAGTCATGAAATAATAGAGTTTTCAGTTCCTGGAGAAGTAAGGAGGGGGGTCAGCAGAACTGCCACCTTGGACTTCTGGAGGGCAGACCTTGGCCTCTTTAGGAGCCTGGTTGACAGAGTCGCTCGGGAGGCAGTCCTGAAGGGCAAAGGAGTCCAGGAAGGCTGGACATTCTTCAAGAAGGAAATCTTAAAGGTGTAGGAGCAGGCCACCCCCATGTGCTGAAAGATGAGTCAGCAGGGAAGAAGACTGCCCTGGCTGAACAGAGAGTTTTGGCTGGAACTCAGGGAAAAAAAGGAGTTTATGACCTTTGGAAGAAGGGGCAGGCAACGCAGGAGGACTACAAGGATGTCATGAGGTTATGCAGGGAGAAAATTAGAAAGGCCAAAGCCTAGCTAGAACTTAATCTTACTACTGCTGTAAAAGACAATAAAAAATGTTTGAATAAATAAATTAGCAACAAAAGAAGGGCTAAGGAGAACCTCCATCCTTTATTGGATGCAAGGGGAAACATAGTGACAAAGGATGAGGAAAAGGCTGAGGCACTTCCTGCCTTCTTTGCCTCCATCTTTAATGGTAAGACCAGTTGTTCTTGGGGTGCCCAGCCTCCTGAGCTGAAAGATGGGGACAGGGAGCAGAATGAAACCCTCGTAATCTAAGGGGAAATGCTTAGTGACCTGCTACACCACTCAGACACACACAAGTCTATGGGGCCAGACAAGATCCACCCAAGGGTGCCGAGGGAGCTGGTGGAAGTGCGCTCCAAGCCACTTTCCATCATTTATCAGCAGTCCTGGCTAACTGGGGAGGTCCCAGTTGACTGGAAGTTAGCAAATGTGATGCCTGTCTACAAGAACGGCCAGAAGGACGATCTGGGGAACTACAGGCCTGTCAGTCTGACCTCGGTGCCAGGGAAGGTTATGGCGTGGATCATCTTGAGTGCCATTACATGGCCATGTACAGGACAACCAGGTGATCAGGCCCAGTCAGCATGGGTTTATGAAACGCAGGTCCTGCGTGACTAACCTGATCTCCTTCTATGACAAGGTGATCTGCTTAGTGGATGAGGGAGAGGCTGTAGATGTTGTTTACCTGGACATTAGTAAAGCCTTTGACATCATTTCCCACAGCATTCTCCTGGAGAAACTGGCTGCTCATGGCTTGGATGGGTGTACTCTTTGCTGGGTAAAAAATTGGCTGGATGGCCAGGCCCAAAGAGTTGTGGTGAATGGAGTTAAATGCAGCTGGCATCCAGTCACAAGTATTGGGGTCAGTTCTGTTTAATAATTTTATCAGTAATCTGGATGAGGGGATCGAGTGCACCCTCAGTAAATTTGCAGACAACACCAAGTTGGGTGGCAGTGTTGATCTGCTTCAAGGTAGGCAGGCTCTACAGAGGGATCTGGACAGGCTGGATCGATGGGCTGAGGCCAATTGTATGAGGTTCAACAAGGCCAAGTGCCAGCTCCTGCCCGTGGGTCACAACAACCCCACGCAACGCTACAGGCTTGGGGAAGAGTGGCTGGGGAAGCTGCCTGGCAGAAAAGGACCTGGGTGTGCTGGTTGACAGCCGGCTGAATATGAGCCAGCAGTGTGCCCAGGTGGCCAAGAAGGCCAATGGCATCCTGGCCGGTATCAGAAATAGTGTGTCCAGCAGGAGCAGGGAGGTGGTTGTCCCCCTGTACTCGGCACTGGTGAGGCTGCACCTCGAGTGCTGTGTTCAGTTTTGGGCCCCTCCCTACAGAAAGACACTGAGGTGCTGGAGCATGTCCAAAGAGCAATGAAGCTGGTGAAGGGCCTAAAGAACAAGTCTTAAGAGGAGCAGCTGAGGGAACTGGGGTTGTTTAGCCTGGAGAAAAGGAGGCTGAGGGGAGACCTTATCACTCTCTACAACTGCATGAAAGGGGGTTGTAGCGAGGTGGGGGTCAGTTTCTTCTCCCAAGTAACAAGTGACAGGACAAGAGGAAACGGCCTCAAGTTGCACCAGGGGAGGTTTAGTTTGGATATTAGGAAAAAACTTCACCCAAAAGATGGTCAAGCATTGGAACAGGCTGCCCAGAGAAGTGGTTGAGTCACCATCCCTGGAGGTATTTAAAAGACGTGTAGACATGGTGCTTAGGGACATGGTTTAGTGGTGGACTTGGCAGGGCTAGGTTAACAGTTGGACTCCATGATCTTAAAGGTCTTTTCCAACCTGAATGATTCTATGATTCTATGATTTTCAGTGGTTGTTTTTTAATGAAGCCTGAAGAAGTGTCATAAAACTGGCTTTATTATTCTATGGACATATGCCCTAAGATAGGATGAATAACCATTTGGAACTACCTGTCTTTCTCCGTTGAATCTGTATCAACACCTACATTTTGGCTAAAATTAAGTGAGATTAACTCACTTTTTGTGTTTAACTCTTATTTCCAGAGTCATATTTGAAGTATACTCAAAATAAGTGAAATATGTATGCCACAGTGGCAAAAAGCAGAAAATTAGAGAAAATAAAAATCAGAAAGAAAAAATATTTTTTCTAGCTAAGATTTAGGTCCTTCAATTATCTGTGTGTTTGAAAGTAGGTTCATGGTTTTTTGAGAGTCTCTTAGTTCTCAGAATACAAGAAAACATGTTCACTTATCAGAGGTGATGAGATTCAAATCATGTATTAACCAGTTCAACTATGTACACTGCGTAAAGGTTGTGACAATTTCTTGTAAAATAATAAAAGTATCTCATATAATTGATTCTTTTCATTGTTTCATAAAATTGCTTTGTTTGAGTGCGGGAGAGTTTGGACTGAATTTTCATTACCTATTTCTGAACAATTTACACTGGGATTGAGACAGTATTGAGCTAATGAGTTAGAATTTATATTGAGCCTTAACTGTCCTCATGAAGTAACTAGGGAAAGAAAATCATGGCAATAATGGAGTATTTTTCATTATAAACTATGTTGTACAGCTTTTACAATCAGGTTTTTAATAGATCTAGAGAAATTAAATTGGAATTCTACCAACTTTTGTGCTTTTGTCATCCCATGAAAACGATGTTAAAAAATGTCAAGACTAATGTGCTAATCCCATTTCTACTGAAGTAAGGATGACGTGGTATCAGTCCTGTTGTTTTTCAGGCCCTGTTGTTCATTAAGAAGTAAGATGTAAATAGAAAAACATTCAGAAATATGCAAATTGGGTATAGATTAAATAGGTCTTGACTGAAAGTAGAAACTTTCAAAGTCAGGAGGGTGAAATTTTGCTCTATATGAAAAAGGAAGCAATCATGTATTGCTGATGGATATATTAATATTGCTGAGAATGCATGCATATATACATATTTATTAATATATTCAAACATTGTTTATTGATTGCATATGGTAAATAAACTCATACAATGAGTGTATAGATTACTTTGTATGTGTAAACATACATATACTCAGTCTCAGCATTACACATAAATATGCACCATGAATAACATAAGTCATCAGATTGGAAGAGTTTAAACTTTTCATTATATATAAATGTACAAATTAATAAGGTTACATTAATTTTTAGTATTGTCCTTTAATTGTATCCTTCTGTTTAATTATGTGAGTATTTTTTATGAGGAGGTCTGCAGTAGTGAAAAAGGGTATTTCTCAAATATATGAATTATTGCTTGTCTCAACACTTAATGGTCCACGTTGTTCCTTGCTGTTAGTCCTTTCCAGTACTAGAAGACTGCAGGAATCAATTAATAATCCCTTACCTTTTAATTAATAATATGAAATAAAAATTGAATATACAAAACAGAATCGTCAGCCAAGCACATATGCATGCATGTTGGTGCCCTCAACACATTAAAATTTTAGTTACTTCCTATAATGTTTATTTATTTACAAATACAAGAAGAAATATGACTGTAGTTTAAATTTTAATTGGCATAAGAGGCAATACTCATTTTTTAGACATTTTGCAGGCAAAAATATTCTCTCACATATAAAACAAATGCAATATATAATTTTACTTGCTAAGAATGGCACAAGTATATGTAAAATATACATCAAACACAAAGTTCACGTGAATGAGGACAACTGTAATACTTTTAGGTTTGTGTTTTAACTGTTAACTTTAAAAAGTTATCCTTATATATCTTTTTCTTAGGGTGAAAAAAACCCCAAACAAACCAAAAGTCCTTCCCCCAACCCACATATTAAAGGAAAAAAAAAAAAAAGAATAAAAATTGCCACTTGCAAAAAAGGTTAGATTGCTGGCCTTGCTTGCAAATTCAGACACTGAAAATTTGGAGTCTTCCTTCATCCAAATAATTTATATTCATTCCCCACAGGCAGCAGTGATGGTTCTTGGGATAAAGAAAAACTTCAGTCTCCCCCCACCCAAGGATCACAGGCCTCTGTTAACCACCCCAACTTGCCTGGACAGCATAATGTTCCAGTTAGCCATCCTCTCAACCCTCTTCAACAGAACCACCTTCTGCCAAATGGTACGGGTTGACATCTTTCAGCACTAACATCAGCAGTTTTCCAATTCCTGTCTTTATTTTGTGTTTATATAAATAGGCTATGAAAAATCAAAGATGTGGGGAACATTGGAATACTTCCTTTAAAGTATTAAGCAGAGGAAGCGGAGACAATAGAGAACAAATACATATGCAATAAAATTGATACTTAAAATAACTGCTAACCTGTGCATCAGTGGCATAATAATGCATTGCTAAGGCACCTTACAGCAGATATTAAAAAAGATAATAAACAGCCATTGCTTAGCAATGTTATCATACATTACAGTGATATTACCAAGCTAAGAGGTCTAATAGCCTCTCCTTGTGGCTAGAAACCCTCCATGGTTGCTAGTGACTTACCCATGCATATCCTGGAAGAGAACTGACATATACCTGCTTTGTCCTGCAATGTGAACCATCTTGTCACTCATCACTTGAATATTGTCCATTAGGAGAAAAAAACCCCAATGTTTTAAAAAGATGCATAAACCTATTTCCCTTTTTTTTTGTTTCCTCCACCAGGATTGGAACTTCCTTTTATGATGATGCCCCACCCATTAATTCCTGTGAGCCTACCTCCAGCATCTGTCACGATGGCAATGAGTCAGATGAATCACCTTAGCACCATCGCCAACATGGCGGCAGCAGCACAAGTGCAGAGTCCTCCATCCAGAGTTGAGACATCTGTTATTAAGGTAACTATATTAAAAAAAAAAAAAACCCACACAAAATTCTAGCACACTCACAACTGTCATAAATATTATAAAGGTGGGTAGATGTCAAATGTTATAAGGTATGTCATAAAGTCAAGAAACACAACTGTTGTAGCTCTGGGAACACAGTAGCCTGCTGGTGGCCAGTTTTATCTTCTCAGTTCTCCTCCCCTTCTCTAAATCAGTATTAAAACAGTGCTCAAGTTGAAGCATTTTCATGCAGAGCACACAGCTTTCTGATTTTTCGTATTTCATAGTCTGTAGTCTAATGGCAACATTCCTCAAGATATCAAGGAAGAAATTACTTCTTGCTTAAATTAGAATAGACTGTTCTTCCAACTTCTAAATCTAAGCATTTGAACTGAAATGCTGCAAATTATCTGAAGAAGGCTGAAAGGCTTCTTTATTTACCTCTGCAGAACCTAAGTTGCCAAATGCCAGAACAGAATGGAATGAAGCTGCACAGAACAGACCTGGTAATCTGCAGGCCAGAACTGTAGTATTGTAGAGATATCTCAGACATATCTGATATCTGAAATTGTCTATTCATTTTAGGTTTTGTTTGCTGCCTGTAACAAAATTAGTCTGGTTATAGAGGTATTTAGCAGAGGCATGGAGTCTTCTCTCCTGACTGAAGATGATCTGTTTTCATTTTAAAGGCATTTCTCCCTTACCACTAGATACTTAAAATTTGATTTGACATTTATTCAGATACCTACATTTTACCTGTTACACTTCTTTAGTGCTAATAAATGAGATACAGAAAGTACACAAATATTTGTGCTTTTATGTAACATTCACATGTTAGAAATAGACATGCCTTTGCATGGTTATTTGATATTTTAGTGCTGTGTTGGAAATCTGTCCATTAATGCAATTCCTTTGACAAAAAATGGATAAACTTAAAATCTCTTGGACTTGCAAATCAAGAGTTGCAAAAGTTTTGATGTTCGTGATGATTTAAATAGAGTGAAGAGGTCTTATTAGGACATTCAACATGCTTGTGCTCCTGTCCTCTTTAACCTAACAAGCCCGGAATCATAAAGAACTCTTCAGTTAAAAGTCAATAAATCTATGTTGCTATTGACCTAGGAAAATATGGTCTGATGGCCTAATTTGGGTACCTGCACTTTCAAATGTAGGATCTTCTTTGGAGGCCTTCAGTGGCATCCCTTTCTCACCTTTGATGACATGGGGAGTTAAGACATTGGTTTGAGAAGAATTGTTTCTTTAGGTGCTATGTCAGCAAGGCTAGATTCCACCCTTATGTCCATCTTGCCCGTATCTCAGGAATATAAACACTCTGCTGCTAACTAACTGTTCAATTATATGGTGATTTCTGCACCTTTGTTTTTCTATTTTCACTTGATCAGTATTTAGTAAGAGTTACATGATCCTAAAGTTCTCTGGAACATACGTGGTGCTCTATTTAATTCTAAATTTATTTTCTGAATTGGAACAGTGACCACTGGTATTACAGAGTTATCTAAAATATGAAGATTGGGATGGAGCACATGCTAAATGACACCTGACAAGTATGAATTACTGTGGCAACAAAACTTTGTTTTCACTATTTTTCCTACTATTTTCCCTTCTTTCATTTTCTGTGAGCTATTTGATTTCACTTGTAAGAGTACAAAATTTGACCTTCATGAGCATTGGTAACTTTCTGCTTCTAAAGTTTGACAAGCTGACTTCTAGCTTGTAAAGTTGATTTACAAGCTAGTTATAGTTATTAAAGTAGCCTAAGTGGCCTACATTTAAATATGTCTATGGGACCACACCCCAATGTGACCCCTGATCTTTGTCTCAAGTTATCAAAATCAGGTAGATTTCAAGTACAACATTGCTCTTACGCTATGTAAAAAAGCTTTCCTTCTGCGGAAAGCAGGTCCTGATGTGTTCACAGAACTCACCACATTATGGGAATATTGCTGGACCCAGGAAGCACTTAACTGAGAAGTACTTATGGCTCATCTGATCTAAACCTGTCTAGTAGGTTTAAAAGCATTGGACTCTGAAGGGAGACTCTGTCATCATGTGACTATGTATATTATTTTAACCATAGGCAGTGCCATACCAGAAAATTTTCCTTATCTTAGAGTTCCTTAACTTCTTAACAAGTTTCTTTATAATCTAGGTGAGATTTTGAAAGTACCTAGCAATTTTAGTTCTCTGTTTGAAACTTTTTAGCAGCACTTTGTAACTAGAAAATCTTTTTTTTTTTTAAATCTTGCATATTTAAGCATTTGTTTGTATTAATAATCTACACTATTTATCTCTGTCATTTCTGAAAATTCAGCTATCCTGTATTCATGCTAATTAAATCTTTATCATAGCTGCCAACTTTTGCGCAGCTCCTGGCATAATATCTTGTGCAAGTTATTTAGCAAACCAGGTTTTGTGTTCCCATCTGGTTTGCACATAACTGTAAATTAAAAAGATGTGGATTTACAATGAAGTGTTTTTAAATGGCCAAATTAACCTAAGTTCTATTTAGAAAAGTGCTCACTCAAGGGTGAAATATGCATTTTTTGAGTTTGCACGATTAAGTTAGAGTTTTGGGACATTTAGGTAGAACCTTATGGAGACACTAAGTGCTGCTGTGACTTCTTCAGTCAAGGCCTGTGACATATTGCCCACAATACATTTGTACTACAGCTAAATACATAAACACAAAATTTGCCTTCCAAAACTCACTTCTGAATGTGAGACCTTGCTGCACATAGTTATTTCAGTGATACTGTAAGGGCAAAGGAACTTTCCCTCAGCCCCTTTGTTGTACAATGTATGTCTAGATTTATGTCCCCTTTTTTTGTCTATGGCAGATGAATATGGTCATGTGGATAGAGATACCACAGCCAAGTAATTATGTTCCTATTTTTTAATACTGATCAGCAACATAAAAGCATGCGGTCATTGTTAGGGGGATTTTCTTCCCATGAGCATGGACATAATGTCACTGGCAGTTTACCTGTTCCTCACTAGGCATAGTCAGAGGCTGTGATTTTAGTGTCCATTGAATTATATGCACTGAGTAGTTGAGCAGGAAACTCTCTAATCAGCATACTTTTTGAACCTTGCACTGGCAATGTAAAGTTTATGAATAATAAGTTATAGCACAATCAAAATAAATATCTTAGAGGATAGATGTAAGTGAGAAGGTCAAACCTCCTTTCTCTTTATTTTTACAGGAATGGATAAATAGTACAGTTGCTCTCTTTCACAAAACTGTTTGTTGTTAGAATCATATCGTCCTTTTTTTTAATTGCCACATTTTTTAGACTTTTTCGTTTTGTTTTCATTATCTTCTGGCTCATTTTTTTAACCCTAATTTTACTTAAATGTTTTTCCTTAGTAACAATGTTTCCACAAGTTGATTTGAAAAGTTTGTGAATCACTCATCTTGGAGTTCATAGTTGTAACCTGAAATGAGAGCGTAGATTTGAAATTAGAGTACAAGATGTTTATGAGTTTAAACTCTGCTTGAAAGTTAGAATATCTATGAGAAATTTCTACTCTGAAAAGTAAATCAATAGTAACCTTATCTAATTAAGTAACAAAGAACAAAATTAAGTCTTAGAAAATCTAAGTCTTCAGATTATAAACAACCTGGTTCATTGGATAGAAGAATTGCCTTTGTGAACAGTGCCACGGTAGATGACTTGCTGACCTTTCCTTCCAATTCACCGAGTTCACAGTTAGTGCTGTTATCTTTAAACTCACAAAGCTTCAAATACCTTTCTATTACTGGGCAATATTTCATTTCTTCATGAT
Organism: Buteo buteo; assembly: GCF_964188355.1. NCBI lineage: Eukaryota > Metazoa > Chordata > Aves > Accipitriformes > Accipitridae > Buteo > Buteo buteo. The sequence continues at coordinate 19,012,605 of NC_134184.1, forward strand.
AAGAAGTTGGAATAAAGCTGAGTTCATGTACTAACCAAACATTTTATCCTTGTATGTTCAGGAGATGAGACAAAGACAATTACAAGGGAAGCCTTACAAAGCAACACCTTAGATTTGGCAGTGAACTCTGAGCTCTAAAATCTTCAGAATTATATTTCAGAAGAGTGTTGTGCCCCTTCAAACATGAGACGAACATTACATGTCTTTTTGTAATGGAATGTTTAGATATATGAGTTGGATGAATAAGAGGAGAGCAACAACAAGCAGGGAAAGCAGATTGTGACAGCAATGAATTGCAGTGAGTGTGACGGCTGTGACCTGGGGATGCTTTAGACATGAGGTGGCTTTCATCACCGGCCCATGGTTGCAAAGGCTCAGCTTGTTAGCAGTTTCACTACATCAATTTTTTTCACTCAATAGAAAGATATATGAAAATATAAAGGACATACCTCATATTAATAGCAACTTGAAATATTTCTACATTGTAAAAGTTAGAACAGAGCAGCTTGCCAGAGTCAAAAATTGCACTTTATCTGTATAATGTTACTAATACTTACAGAAAGAATTAAGAATAAAGCAGAAGAAACTGATACCTCCAGCTGAAAAAGTGACCACTGGCACAGCAGTTTTCCACTACATATTAAATGAGACTAAATTTTGCTAATTTGCTAAATATATCACAGCACTGGTTGCGTTACACTTGTTCATAATTTGTTTCTCTCTCTCTCTCTTCCTGTTACCCAATAGCAGAAATTTACTAGTAATTTATTTAACCAAGGTAGCTGCTGACAGATTTTAAAAAAAACCAAACACCCCTGTTTATAAGCCTATTTTGATATGAAATTTTATTTTAACATTCATTCACTTTTTCATTTTTCATTGGCAATATGTGTGTGTTCCTATTGATGTAATTTAATGTTCCTATGTTTTTCACCTATAATTGCTGCCAAAAAGTCCAAATAATAACCAAAGAGAAGAAATATGACACTGCCATACAGAAATGACAGAACAGAGTACATTTAAAAGTCTCAACAGAGTACATTTAAATGTCTTATGTCAGAGTGGTGGTGAGCAAGTTCAGAGAGTGGACCTGAGAGGAAACAGACTCCTAAGAGGAAAATGAGCAAGGTCACTTCCTGGAGGGGTTGGGCAGCAAAGGGACTACAGAAGCTTCAGCTTAAGTCTTCTCTAACTGCTGTGTGAGCGCCCTTGCGTTTAGTGCAGGCTTTTAATACCAAAAGATATTGGCCGTCATAAGATGTTTCAGTGTAGAAGAGTTTACTGATAACTTATTTTCCAGTTACAGAAATGATGACTTTTTTATGTTTAGATAAAGTGTTTCTCAAAATTGGCTGGCACGCCATCCTGTGGAGACAGGGACCATAGGAGGTACCTTGAAACTACAATTAGACACCCTGGATAGAAAACCCTTCCACTTTGCTGCTATTACCAACAAAGCAGAATTTTCCTGTTCTATAAACTTGAGAAAACTGTGAGAATTGTCAATGTACCAGATTTACTGTAAAATCTTTAGATGTGACTGTCTTCGTGCAGTGAGTAAAATTACATCCAGTGAAGAAAAATATACTATACACAAGTGCATGAAGAGTGAAGCTACTTCCATTTCCCCATTGTCTGATACATGAAGTAAAATCAAGTTCTCTTCTTCATATAGGGAGAAATTTGTTTTAATATAAAACATTTAAATATCTTCTAGGGCATAATTCATTGGACCTATTTTAGATAGCTACTTTAGAGTGAGGTGAGTTGTACCTTGGAAACGTAAATGTATGGGTAAAAAATGAGCCTAGGGTCAGTAGCTCAGATGTAGATATTTGCAGTATACATGACATTTAGTCAGATGATTTCTTCATGTTTGGCTGGGTGTATGGTTTGGATTGACTTTGAGGGGTGAATTCCTAGTGGTGCTTCTTAAGCTTGAATGGTTGCTTTTTGAGTAAGACTGGACTTTCAAAAGAAGAGAGGAAAAAAAAGAAAAAAGCAGGAAGAGTCTGTCCAACTTGCTAATAAGTAATTACTAATTCAATTTTAAGAGGTTTTTTGCATGTTGTATGGGGGCTTTTGTATACCTTAGAAGGATATTTTGTTTGTTAGACCAAATATTCATTTAGAAGGCAAAATATAATTTATAAATTTAGCTGAAAGGATACACACAAAAAAAGAAGCAGGTTCAAAACAGTTGTCAGGACATTTTTATGAGAATCCCCAAAATCCAGAATTCTGTACTATGAGGGTCCGTGGCACTTCCAGAAATGATCCTGCTTTATCATGATTCCAAACTGTCAACACCTGGAATGCTACTCTAGTTTCACCAGTACATCCAGGCTCTTTCATGGCATTGATAGGTATCTACTTTTGTTTGTTTGTTTGCTTGCTTGTTTTTAATATCTGTAATGGCCCAATCCTATGAAACTCACTTCCTGCCTAGGTCACTGTACTTTATGAATTGCCCATGATTTCAAAGGATTTGGTTCTCTGTTGTTGAAGTACTGTTAAAGGATTACTTGGGAGTCTCCTGTTTGGAATTCTGTCAGTTAACTGCTGCTGATATTCCCAATAATCCTGTAGTAAAGAGAGCAATAAAAATCAAGCAAATTCATAGTCTTTTTGTCTGTTGATCTCTTTCTATATTTTATGCTATCAATTATCAGTATTCTTGTGATGGGAACAGCAGGGTAGAATCAATGAAAAATTGCAGAAGTAAAACAGAAATCAAGTTAACTTAAATTGGTCCAAAAGATAAATAATAAGTTCAAGATATTCACAAAAAGAGAAAAAAAGTCTTATGCAAATACCATGGATTATGTTCTTTATAAGAAATAGATCCACTATTTAAAACAATAGTGCAATTAACAACAACATAAAACATCTGAACTCCTGAATTTTGATTGGGATTAGAGGTATGTCTATAAGAACAAGGTGAGAAAGATGACATGCATCAGTGGGAAGTTAGCAAGATCTTTAGCAAGCTAGTGATAGTATGCAAATAAGGAAATAGATCAGTTTGATAACACACATTTTATAGTAGTGATTGAGGAAGTTAGGAAATAATTATTAGCCCAATTCATCTTACAATTCTTAGGATTAAACATTAATTTGGAGTCTCATAGCATTTTAGACTAAAGCTGAAGGAAAAATTAAACTGTGAAAGCAAAATATCCTGTTTGCAGGCAATACAAAAGATACCCAAGTAATTCATTTATTTCACCCATTCAACTAATACAATGTCAAATAAGTATGCCATTTTACAAGAAAGCCATTCCTGGAATCCTTCTCACAGAAGTTCAAAATAGGTCAGTAAGGAACTGAAGAGTAAGAAGTCTGTGTTTTGGTCATTGTGAAAAAGATTATTATAATTTTACCACAAAAAGGCTTGGAAGCCAGGTGCCTTCCCAGAAAGGTCAGAATATTATAAACTGATTAAAAGCTCTTAATTTTTTTTTTAAATTAACAGTGTGTGTCATATATCCTTTCCTCAGTATGAAGTTACCTAAACTATTGAAAAGTATGACACTGAAAATAATTTATTTTATCCTCTGCACTTCGATGACTTAAAGCACAAATGTCCTTAAAGGAGTTTGTTCAACACTGAGGAGCATCACGACAGCTGAATAGTTTTAAAAGCGATATACTTCTACAGCTATACTTGCATGTCTAGAGCTCAGCCCATGACTAAAATTAAAGGATGACTAAGCCCCAGAGATGAGTCTTACTGAAAAGCAAACTAGAACAAAGGAAAAAGATGAAACTGAAAATACCTGTAGGAGAGAAATATGCAGGAGATGAAGGCTGTGCTTGCCAAACCGGTTGGTTATTGGAAGTAGGCATATTCCAACTTTGTCAGAAAGATTCTGGAATTCTGTTACTGAGTAACAGGAATGGCAAAGAATAAAGAATGTTTGTGGAAAGACTGGGGTTGTGAGAACCTAGAAGATATCACTTCCTTGTCTACCTTCTTAGGAGCAGAAGGAATAATCCTACACATATTACCTGAAATGTCTTTTCCTGGATAGTGATACAGGGACCAACAGCTGAACTCCATCAACTTTACGTTTTGCTGTATTTCTAAGGAAGACTTTTGGTAATGAGGCACTTTTCAAACTATGAAAACATGCTGCTGGAGCAGAAAGAAAAGAGGCAAAAAAAGAGATTAACATTAAATACCTACCTTTGTGACCTGGTAAGAAGAAAAAGACTTATATGATATAGGGAAGAAAGTATGGTCTTCTAGATACCATTACTGATGTATTAAGATAAATCTTAATAGGAAGTTACTTAAAAGGAACTTTTGGAATGAGATCTTACAGTATGGTCTTTGCATCTATGCAAAGACCTGTTAGAAAAATGTAGAAAAATGTTAAGTACATCAAGACACTTCTTTGGAGAGACTGAGGCAGTGTTATGTTGTGGGTGATATGTGGTATTCTGGAACAAAATTGGAGTGGTTTATCATTCTAGAAACAACTTCAATCTCATAAGTTAAAATCTCTGACAGTTAAAATCTTTTACCTGTTCTTTACAAGATATAAAAAAAAAAAAGCCCAGTGTCACAAGAACAATTCTGTTATTTATGAAATTGACTTGATATTGAGGGTGTGTAACTTGTAATGTCAGTGGAGTAAGAGTACAGGAAAGGGCATTGCAGCTCCCTAAAGTCAAAGTTCCATATATGATAGGAGCATTTTCAGAGGAGTTAAATGTCAGATTCTTAAATGCTTAGGATGCATGATTTGGATCAGATTGTAAAGAGCACCAAGACAAGGAATACTTCAAATTTGGCCCTTAAGAGTGTGTTGTCCCTTGCTTAGTATAGCTTCCCGTTCTGATGCATAATTTTGAAAAGTTGGTTGACCATATGTTAAATTGCTACATATGCTCTAAATTGTTCACACTACTTTTTACTCATGAGTACCTGTAGAAACAAATAGGGAAGCAAAAAATGGAAAAAAGGTAGCTAGTGAGGGTTATGTTTTACAAGTGATGAATAATTGCGTATTTCTTGCTTTCTAGTAAATATTGTCAATAGAGTTTGGGGAACTACTCAGCTCATCAGCCAGTAAGTGCAAGGATAGTGTTTTTTTAGGATCCAGCTGCCACTCCAGAAGGCAGCAGATCTTTTGTAGGTCCTGTCTGTCAACCTGGTGTGGACATCTCAAAACCCTTCAGTAGCTCAAATGGCTCAAATGTGAGCAGATGAATTGAGCTGTAGGTATCTGGTTTTGGAGGAGGCTCCATAGACTTTTTTGTTTATATCTCAATTGAGTGAAATGGGAGACAACTTACCTTCAAGGTGAGCCCCTTCATGTAGCATCCTAGATAGAGGTGTCTCTGAAGTTTCATCTCTAGCTCATGTGTCAAAACTGCATTTAAATACTTACAGTCAGTGTTGATTTCAAACTGAACCCTGCACAGTTTCCTCATACTTAATTTAGCAAAGTCACTAGTTTTATTTATTTGGTTGGTTGGTTTTTTTGTTGTGAGGCTATGCGCCTAATTACAGTACAAGCCAACACCAGATTCTCTAGAGATATCTTTAATGAAGTGGAATTAAGTTTGTCCTGGGAGTAGACAAGTTTTAGGAAAAATACTGGGCAGTGGACAGTATCCTAGGTGATTTCTATTGCCAGGATTATCACACAGTAAATTCCATTTCTCTGCTGTGTCATGTAGACCTACTTGCACAAAAATGGCATTTTGCAGAAGTTACAGAATAGCTCTGATCATCTGAGTTATTTACTGAACACATTTTTGCACATTTCCTTTTTTGAAAAATTTTAAAGTGAAGTCTAAATGTAAAGTTAATATTTTATCACAGACAAAATTCATTTTTCTACACAAAATCTCTAGTAAGGAAGACAGCTTATATTGATATTCCAGCACCATTAGTTTATCAGTATGACTGTTTAGAACTACAGAGTATTTCAATTTGTTATTAGTAGCATTTCCCTTTATTATTGTGGCTAGTTTTGAGAAAGGCAAAAAATTGCTATAGACTAGATTATTGATTGTAGAATTATGAAGTAAGGAAATAAAAAATGAGTTAAGTTATTAAATTAATTTACTTTCCATTTCTACATAGTTCAATCCCATGTTTTGTTGGGGTTAAAGGGTATTTTACAAATGAATTGATAAAGCCAGTATATATAGTTTTCTCATAGAGTTTGTCTACTATCTCATATTATATGTGACTAAAACTCATTATCTGTTTTGTTTGTGCAGTAATTATATTTTGTTGTCCTGTGCATTCCTTTTGCTCTATCCATCTCATAATACGTGCTGTAAAAGCACACATAAATAAATAGGATAAACAAATTAAGCTGTTTAAATAAATTAATTTACTCTGCAGCTCTGTATTCAAATCTTATGTGCTCACTGGATTTCATTTTAATGAAACACTTCTAAGAACAATACATTGTATGCCAAACAGTGAAATTATATATTAAATGAATGATTAAATATACTGTGTTCCAATTTATACCAAATCTGTACGCTGTGCATGCTTAAATCCTCCTAAATCTAACGAAATAAATATTCTACATTCTGAAAACATCTGCATTATAATCCTTCTCTTGAACACCCAGTTCATGGACATATAAACACAATCAAAGTCGTAATAAGCCTAGAGCTATGATGCAGTTAAGCTGTCCTCATCAATGTTTTTGACTTAAAAACCCGAGACTATTAAATTGGAATCCACTTAAATGTCTTGAAACATTGCTCTGAAAGGTCTTCTCCCACTCCGTCAACAGGCCCATTGAATCCCTTTGCAATCAGAATCTCAAGTTTAGCAAATATTTATTATGAAGCTTACCTGGAACAAATCTATCGATTACTATAGATGGGCATGTTGCATGCATTCATAGGAATGCCTTCAGAGAAATAAGTATTCATCTAGCTACTGTGCATGAAAAATAATGACTGCTGCAAAAGTGATTTGCTGTGTGAGGAACGTGACGCTCTTTTCAGGAAAACTTTTAGGCATTTGCAGCAGCAAGTTTTCATATGTGTTATTAAACATGTACTAATTATATTATTTCATTACTGAAAGCTTTTAGTGAATTGAATGTATACAGCTGTTTTTTGTTTGTTTTTTTCTTTGGGTTGGTTGGGTTTTTTTCATTAGGAGTCAGGATTTCAATTATCAAAAGGAAAAAAACCCCAACAACCAAAAAAACCCTGGTTTAACATTTTCAGTCCCTCCAATAGATTTCCCTTCTAGGAACTATTTATTTTTATCACTATTTGACCAAACCAACCTAACTCACACATATTTTAGCAATGACATAGAGTCTTGGGAGCTATTAGCAATAAAAAGGAAACTGCAGGGAAAGATAGGGAATTTTCTAGAAAGGACTATTCTGCACTCAGCTCCCTTGGTTTATTGTTTCTCTCAAAGTTCTGTGTAAATATCAGATATATCTATCTGCTACATACTGACAGTTCTCACATAGCAGAAGTGCAGTTCAAACCATCACAGTCCTCATGGTCTAATTTTCAAAATCAAGGAACATCTTGAAGTGCATCATAGCTCCTCCTGGCTACCATGCCAGGCTTTCACCTGGATAGAAAAACATAAATGAGCATTTGTCCCCATTTTGAAGTAGTGATATAGCCAGTGATATGGCCACACTCTTCCAAAAAGTGTGGTTCATTCCAGGTTTGTGCTCCACTGTATAAACAGACATTTGGACTTTCATCAGCCATGTTACTGTATTGGTTCAGTAGGAAGATTATATTTTCTTTATGCTCCATAGCAGTTCCATAAGACCTCATTGCTCAAGAAGCCCTTTTGAAATTAAAATGTGGAGTAACATTCAGCATAAGCTAAAACAGCAGTGTCTGGTCTTTATTTATTTACAAAAGTACATCGCTCCTCATCCCGTAAGGCTAAAGTCTATAAGCCAAAATGTGTACTTCCAATTCAACAGCATGCTGATGAAAGTGAGGAAAAAAACAAACTCAAAAGCAAAACAAAACCCTTGTTTTTATAAGTAGTCCAGAAGGCAGTTTAAAAGCCTGACAGGATGAGCAGTACTCACATTGCATACTAAAACATAAGGTCTAGTGTCCTAAAATTGCCAAGTTTCCTTTTGAGAATACTCTGCAAATCCTGGACACCTCACTAGAGAAAAGAATAGGTTGTAATTTAGGAGGGAGACGCAGTTTAGGGAAGTGATGTTTGGAAACAGAGGTTTAGTTTAACATTGCCTTTTTTTGCAATTATTTTTTCGTGGGGTCTAGGAACGTGTTCCAGACAGCCCTTCTCCTGCTCCTTCTCTTGAAGAGGGCCGAAGACCTGGCAGCCATCCATCCTCTCATCGAAGCAGCAGTGTGTCCAGCTCTCCTGCACGGACCGAGAGCTCTTCAGACAGAATCCGTAGGTCACATTCTTCTCCTTGTCACCACTTTAAATTTGATTAGGTGCAGCTGGTTTTTCTAATCAAAATGCCCTCGTCTTAAATAGATCTCATATGTATCATGTTCAGAAGTTCAGCTGCAATAACTATCTCCCAACATTATGTTCCCCAGTTTACAGTATCATAATATCTGATGCTACATTAATGGGTACTGATATAAACTGCCATCATGTCATATTAAAGATAAAGATATGAGCTATGAAATACAGAATTGCAGCCAGGAAGCAATTTGCTAGATTAGTTTTAGAACTGAACATATAGTGTAAACATTTTTTAAAGAAACTGAGTTTTATTTAATCTGGTTACTCTAGTTTGATTTCTAAATTGATTCTGACTTCGTAAGCAACATTTTACATGGGTAGAATTGCTTGATAAAGAGAAGAATTAGGTTAAATCAATTAAAAATGTGCATACTGTAAATTTTTTTAAATACAAAAATTCGTAATGGTGAGAAATATGTTACAGAGAGTATTATCACCTAATAGCTCACAAGGGGTGGAGCGAAATTAAACCATGGTGTTTCAGAGTGATACTGTTTTTATCAGGGCTCCATGTACAGAATGTAAATTACATGGGGAAGACCCTGAATTCTATGACATTCCAGTGCAACAGTCTGGAAATTAAGGTTTTAAACACATATTATGTTATGGGTATTTACTTAAATTCATATTACACTTGTCCATTCCTTTTATTATTTCTCTGTTGCAGGTTTTGTGCTTTTAAGGCATCTTCCCACAGTGGGGTTTGTCAGTAGGTGAAACTGGAGCATTTGGCAGGCAGATAGAAGGCCATGAAATAGTTATATGAAATACATAGTCGTGTTGATTAGATGCAGCACATGTCTCTTTTAGACAGCTTCTTTTCAGGCTCTCTGCAGACTCAGGAAGCTGACTCTTCATTGACATTCAGATGAAAGATCTTTCATTACTATGTGATGAAAAATGAAAGAAAAGAAATGAGGCCTGACCATGACAAGCTGAAAATTCTGTTTTCTTATCACTTGGAAGATTCAGAGTGCAGATTAAACTGGCATCCCATATACTGTGACGTATCTATTTCCCCAGGCTCAACCCACGAGCCTTTTGTTATATTTTCTCTCCCCTGTCCAGCTGAGGAGGGGAGTGATAGAGCAGCTTTGGTGGGCACCTGGCATCCAGCCAGGGTCAACCTGCCACAGAATTCATAAGTTCTAGAAAAAAACCTCACAACCCTGGATTTTTAGGGTTTTGATCCAATGGTATATTTTTTTACAAGTGGTGAAGACCTTTTCCATTGTTCTTTAAATAAAAAAAGTAAATTAAATTAAATTGAGAGATACTGGTTTTGATAAGGAATGACTTTTTTTTTAAGAAATTGTACTATTCAGCTTACTCTGCTTACTTACCAGCAGAGAGGAGTGGGACCTTTGCACATTGTTTCTTCCAATGTGAACATAAACAGCGTTCCTTGAATCCTGGATCACTTCTGTAACTTATTTATAAAATAACTCTTTTCTCTCCTATCTACTTTGTTAACATTACACCCGATTCTTAAGTACATCTGCTTTTGTGGTGCCAGCAAGAGTAAGGTGACTGGGATACATATGAAAAAATGCTATACTGAAAATGGCATAAGCCTCTTGCAAATACAGTTTTTCAGGATAAAAGCATAGGGATATAAACTACCTTATATGGGTTTCTGAGGTGTGTTTGAGACCAATGAAGGTCTGTTTGAGAACTGTTGGAAAGAGCTTTTCAAGCTATCTGATGAGCAAATAAGTAATTCTACTGTTGTACAGTGTGTTTTGAAAAAGTGTTCATCACCTGGAAGGCCACAATGCTTTATTTAAGGAAGTTAGGGACTGCATATTGGGAATGCTAATATACAAGAGGTTTTGTACATCTAACTAAAAAGAAAACATCCATAAGTATCTCACATGGAACCTTCTATGAATTTCTGGTTTGCTTCATTTTCATTTCAGTTCTTGTTAAATAAACAAGAAAATGTTTGCAAATATCCAACTTTGTCCAGAGATACCAAACTCTTCTTTGTAAAATGAATTGTTTTAAACCAGAAGTAACGGAAGAAACTCTCCCGCTGTGTGGATACTGATAGCACTAATTAAGTAACTTTGTGATTGTTAGAATTCTTGTATAATTAAGAGGAAGACTATATAAAATAAGTACAAAAGTGTATTGTTAACATGACAGCTGATTTTCTTTCTGCCTGTGCTTGTGTCTAGCAGCTGTCCATCAGAACGGGCTATCTATGAACCAAATGCTGATGGGTTTGTCACCTAATGTCCTGCCTGGACCTAAGGAGGGTGATCTGGCTGGTCATGATGTGGGACATGAGACAAAAAGAATACACATTGAGAAAGGTAATATGAATATTGTGATTCTACTGTTTCAGTGTAAAACAAGTGTTGTCTCAACAGCTAAATACTATTATAATTGTGATTTTTATTTTTTTAACTGGGATTTTTTTAATTTTATTTTTTTGTGGCACAAATTAAATTATAACAGGATGATAGCTTTCTTGATTCTTCTACTTTGTGGTCCTTGAGATTAATGAGCAATATTTATATGAGGGAGGAATTTCATAAATATTACAAAGAAGGATGAGTGAAAAACAGTTTTACATTACTATTGCGTCTCTGACCCCTCTACAACACTGTTTAGGTATTAAGTTTCTGTCTCCATCCAGTTGACTTTAATGACCTACTTCCCAAAGGGACTGAGCACCGTGAAAATTAGTCCATGTGTGCAAAAAAGAAAAAGGCTAATACCAAGCCATTAAATTAGGGAATTGCATAAAATGAGGCTGGTACACATTATATAATGGGATTTAAATTTAATTGAGTATATGACCAAAGTGTTTGATCTAGGTGAATAGTCCACATGCACTTATGCTGATTATGACACCATTTCATCTCTGTTGGTATTCAAAGTTAAGTTCCTGTTCAGGGTTGTTACAGGGGATTTTGGAGGAGTGGAGGTGGAATTTTAAAAGGTGCATTCCATGTTATATTTACTTAATATATGTGAATTTTAAGTATTATAGACTAGAAACATTTTGGTTAAAAAGAGGTTAAAAATATGACATATCCTTTGAAAACATATTCTTTGGGCTTATCAGAAAAATCAGTTCTTTGAGCACAGTAAGAGAAAAAGTAAAAGTTATAATAGCCAGACATTGAAACAGAGCTGGAGAAACTGCTGCAGTAATAAAGATTTCAGAGTAAGACATTTTGTGCCATATTTTAATAGCTGTAAGATGATACCTTCTCTGTCTTGTGTTTGAACACTGAGATATGAAAAAGAATTAAAATCTGGACAGTTCTATTCTGGACAGGTGGTATTTTTAATAGGATTACCAGAAAAATTAATGGAAACAACATTTCTTTTATATAAACCATTTAGTTTGGTTCATTGCACACACAACCTGTTTTAGCTTATACTATGCCCTCACTCAGCCTCTGCAAATTGTATCCCTGCTGTGAAGTATGATGTGATCAAATAGGTTTGTTTTGAATTTCCATAAATGATTTTATTTCAGCCTTTGAAGTAACTCATTTAAGTGTAATCAGACTGGTAAATCCTGCAAAGAGAAGTACATATTAAGAATTGCTACTACTTTTGCATGTCATTCAGGTTTTTTGAAGGCTTTGTTTATAATCGTACATTTTGGTACCCCAAATGTATTTTCCAGTCTGTTGCTGATTCACTTTTTTGCAAGATCTGTTCTCAGTAAAACTGCTGAGAATTCTCTTTTTCTCTCAGTCCTTGTTTAGGTCAAACCTTCTATTTTTTGTTCTTTTCCCCCCCTCTTTTCCAGCCTACTGAATTAATGGTAAATATTCATGGGCTATCTAGATTGATAGGGTATACTAAATTAAAAATTGTTTTCTGTCATGACTACATTTATCATGTCTCTCATACCAGTCTTGTAACTTTAATCTAATCTGTATTAAAACAAGTGATTTAACTTATAGATGTTTGTGGAGATAGTAATTGTCTACTTTTGTCACTGTGAGCTTGCAATCAGATTTCTAAGCTGTTGCTTACCACTGCAAATTAGTCAGAATGCAGCCATATTTAAAAATGCAAATAAACATATATAGGTGGTGGTACTCCTATTGTTGAAACCCCATCACCTTCATCATCTGATTCAAAAGAAGAAGAGAGGAAAACAGAAGTTCTGAATAAGTATCATGAAGCATTTAAACATTATTATCTGAGACAGGGCAAAATTTATTTACAGTCAACGGAGAATTTTAAGGGGGAACAAAGTTATAACAGAGGCAACTCATCAACATACCAGATTTTGAAAAGACTTAGCATATGTCAGAGGGGTAAATCATTTGTCTGACCTGATCTATGAGTTGGATACTGGAGATAAAATAACATTTATCTGGTATAAACATAAAACAAAGGAGCTAATTTAGCCAGTCCACACAACATAGTGTAATATATTTAGAAACAGTTCATTGGCACTTGCAAACTCAATAACAGCTTGAGGGTATTCAGACTTTTGGAGATCATATGCATTTCTATTCAAAATTCAGCTAGAATTACTATTAGTGGCAAAAATTATTTTATTTTACTGGGGTGGTTTAAGCTACCAGTAAATCTCTTGTGCAGTTTTGTTTGGGTTTTTTTATGTTTGCCTTTAGACTGTCTTCAAAATCTGTTCTCAGGTTCTGGTGTGGGCAGCCTTGAATGACCTCACCTTCCATTCGAGTCAGGTTGTCATTATCCCACCAAGAATCAAATTAGGTTCTGTGGATCTCATTCACTGCCTATTAAACCTGGAAAGTTTGCATCAGGCTCTGGGTCAATATTTGTTGCAGGAAGAGTTTCTGTTCCCTAAGACCATGTGTACACCATAGGTGTTGGGAACATCTTCCAGCTGCTGATTCCAGATGTGCAACTTGGCCACATCCTAGCTACATGTTGAGGCAAGACCCGATGTACGCATCTGAAGTTCCACCCACTCCCTGGGTTCCATGAGAAGAAAACTTAGATTTGCTAGGGGTTATGTTGTGGTCCAACCAGGTTCCTAGTCTGGACGGGGGAGGACTGCAGGAGACACTGCAGAGCATTTCTGCCCCACAGTTCATACATAACTTAAGATGTCGTTATCTGTATGACCAGAGAAGCCAATTACCCTAGATTTTCAGGATTTTTTTTCCTTTTTAGAGGATAGCAGGTTTTTCAATTTTACTGAAAGCAGGCTGTAGAACTGCAAATGATCCTGGGAAGAATGAGGTAAATTGAAGTACACGGTGTTAGTTCAAGTGCTTGACAGCCATCAAGCTGTCTAACCAAGTATCTAATTTTGTAACCTGTAATTATGGACTCTTTGATGATGCACATTTGGTTTTATTAGGCCAGATTTCACAAGAAGGACTTACATGAAGTATAGGAGTCATATTAGAAAAGATCCATTCAGTTTTTTATGTTAAAATTAAGGCTCTGAGTCTTTTCAGGTAAAGTAAAGTTTCTATGACTCAAAGAATTTGCTCCTGATAGTCCTTCAGTTTTGGTGAGGTTTATTTTATCACTTGTCCTGCTCAGCTGTTGTCTGAGCTCCTGCAGATGTCCCAGTCTGGAAATAGCATAGGAAGGATGAACTAGTGGAGAACCTAAGGACTAGTCTGCTGAATCCTGATCCTCTTCTTGCTCATTGATCTGAAGTGTTTAAAAAAATATGTTCAAAATAATCAATGGCTCGAAAGTTAACACACACCCCTTGGATATGTGGATCCTAATTCCTTCTAGGGAGAAGAGAGAACTGAACTTGTGACACATTTCCTGGGAGGTATCCTTAATCACTGTGCTTTGTGTAAAAGAGGGAAGTATAGTTTACCATCGTCTCTTTGCTCTTATGACCCAGACTCTGGTCATGTGGGGTCTGCAAGGTGGAATTCATAGCTCAGTCCTGTTGCCAGAGTTTCTCTATTTACTAGCTCCAGATAGCTGCGTATGATTTTCTGTTGACTTTAGACGGACTATACTTCTACTTGTTAACTTCATTAGATCCCAATTTGCAGTACCTGGTTTGGGTAATGTTAAGGGATATTGGAGACAGTGGCTGCTCATAACACCCCCTAACTGGTACCTGCCTAGCAATACCTACCCTATACACTATACGGGAATGTAAGACCCAAATCACTTCAGCCCAAGATTCTGTTCTGGGGGACAAACACCTAAAAGTTTGTTGCTTTAACACCAAATTTAGATGCTTTAATGTTTTATTGGATCTGGCCCTAGGGCATCAGATTAGAATTTTCTGTCTGCATCAATTTATATTTTTTTAGATTGACACCAACAGCAAATGAAGCCTGAATGTCATGCTTACATTTTAAATTGAATGTTATTTGAGGTGCTACGGGAAGGACGCTCTCTTGTTGAAAATATGCATGCTGTTTTCTATAACAAAATATAAAATATTCACCATGTTCACAAAAGAAGCGAAACTATTTCTTTCAGAAAAGCTTTTAAACTATGATATTAATAGAAATTTCTTAAGTAATTTTCAGATAATCAACAATAACTGCTTCTTGACTACTATGATAGCAGCAATTAAGGTATAACTTTATCAAACCCACATATTAAAAAGTCCCAGTCTTTCTCTCTGTTTTTATTTTATGTCCCCCTGTAGAGATGTGAGCAATCTTAGACCTCTGGCTAATATCTTATAAAATAGAATATTAAAGTTCCAAAATATCCTTAGTGCAAAATGGAAAATAATTTAAATATTCCAAAGTTATAATTAGAATTGTATTTTCCTGTAAGCAGTCATGCATCAAAAAGGGAACTAATGATAAATATATCATCCTATATAGTTAGATATTAATTCTTCATTATCAACAGTAAATTCTTTTCTAATATATACATAGTGTAGACATATATCAAACATGCTTATTTACCTTAATAAATATAGAAACACATATGAGTATGTTTTTATAAATATGAAAGGGTCAAAGGAAGTTTTAGCATCAGCAAAGATTCTCTTCTACCTGAGCTGTCCTCTAGCAAAGTCAGCAAACAAATGATCTGGAACTTTGCTTAAATTCTGTTTCTGGTCTGTGTTACAATTTTAGTTAGTTCTCCAAGAAAGCCCTTTTTTAATGAGAGTTGTTACCAGTTAACGTACAGAGGAATATTCATTCACAGTTCTGCTGTCCAACTGCTTGTGTAAACATACTTTATCTGTTCATTTTCATTTTTATATACATACATACACAAAGAGATACTTATACAATTTGTTTATTTTGCTGAATATTGCATTTTCATGTAACAAGAAGAATGTAAACAGACCTTGATGGGTATCTATATGCAAATATATGTACAGTTAACACATTTCAAGCCTACATTCTCACTTCTTAAATATTACATATTAAATCTTAATATATTAGTTTGTAATTCCTTAAGATACTGAGTTCAGGCTATGTATTAATACATCATCTAGCACATTGTGAAAGTGATCTTGATTTAGGCTTTAAATAATTCTCAAACCCTAAACAGACAGTAGTCAAAATTGTAACCTATGAGATATAATATAAAGATCCACTAAACAAAAGGTTCCAAAAAGTCAGTATCACCAGAATAACCTTTCGACACTCTGGTTGTTGGTGTGTCTTTTCACTCAGCCCAAGAGGCTCAAGAATGCTTGAAGTACATTAAAAGCTATTACAGTTAACGGACTGCAAAGGTGAAAAATGAAATTGCAAGTTTTTTCTTAATGGGTTGTTATTTATTAAGAAGCCAGAAAACAACTATTTTTGTTGCATAGAAAGCACGGAAGCCTTTCATATTATTGAACAGGATATGAATAGTATGTGTATGCAGAAAGAAGTGCAAAGGTAGTACAAACTTCTGAAAGGTTTTTTTTTTTTTCAGCAAAATATTGGATAAGAGTATTTCTAGAGACTCTCACTAAGCCATCCTCCAACAAGGCACTTCTGCAGATTTGTTTGCTACTAGGGACCTTTATTCTGCTAGGGTAGTAGTCAATTTGACACAGTTTATGAGAAGTTTGCTGTACAGTTTTCACTTGATGGATCTGTGCGCATCAGTTCCAAAACATCCCAGGCAATCTGGACTCATTGCAGCCCAACTGGGCATATGTGTACTGGCTAGAGTATATTTACAGTGACTCAAAGCCATCTTGGATGTAACTGACTTTCTGAATAGGCTTAAATGAGTTACATGTGCACAAAAAATCTGATGTATTCTCAATCTATTGAAACAACTCTGCATGTACAATATCTCTGTGCCTTGTGCCCCAAACAGTTCCTAAAAGGTGCTTTTTTTCTTTTCTTTCTTTTTTACATCTTTCTTTTCAATGGTCATTATGTGTCCTTCATGTAATAGACCTTAGAATGGTCTTTTTAGTCTTTGATGGTCTTCATTACATATAGAGGGGAGGGGAGCTAAAAACCCCTTTGAAATCGTTTGTGTGCTCATTTTCATTTTTTTAATGAATTGTTAAACAGAAGATGTAATGGTAATTGATAAGATGTTAGAAAGGACTTTTTTTATCATGCTACCACATTGCAGTTTTTAAATCATTAGTTCCCTTTGTGTTTGCTGCTAGGAAAGATATGTTATAGGGAATGAAGTTAATGAAGTTATGGCTGTTCCCACTAAGAAGGGATATGTCCCGTAGCACCGTGAGGATGACCAGACAAATAAGGTTCCGTTTCTCTAAAGTAGTTATTTTTAGTTTTCCATTTTGCTAGTTAAAAAAATGCATTTACAGGAGAAGAAAAAAATACATGATGTGTCTAGCTGCTCTAGAATTGAATTCTGAAAGCATTAAGAAGCACAAAATTGTTCTGTAAATTTAAAGGGAATATAAAGTCATACATATTCTTCCTGAAAACACACATAAGTGAATGCCCTGGCTTTAATGGAGGAAAACATTTATATCCTAGGCTTTATTTGTACCAGTTTATTCTTATGGTTACTGTTACAGAAAAGAAAGCTTACAGCAAAATTTTAAGAATGTCTTCCACTTGAGACTACTTGAAGGAACTATTTCAAAAGTGCTAATAACCTGCTGTGCAATTAGTTTTAAGTTGTTCAAATGCAAAATACCAAAAGAATCAGTTTTGAAAAGCCTTAACTGAGAATTGCAATCTAGACATAGATGGTATTTCCTTGCAAATAGTATGGGTAATTTGTATATAATTATTAACATTTTTTTTTCTCTTTAAAAAACAACTTTGTGCAACTTCCTTTTTTGTTACACTATCTCCACATAATCTTTTTCAGATTTTTGTTCTGAGAAATAATATGGTTATTACAGATTCTGTTATCATTGTATGTAATGTATGGTCACAATGAATTCTCAGAGATACCTCTTTCCCTCAGTGCAGAGGGTTTGGGTTTTTCCTCTGAGATGGACCAGTACTGTCATATTTCAACCAGAAGCAGTTTTGATTTGTTCCTACCTTTCAACTTTCTTTTGTTGAAAAAGCTTCTCTGCTTTGATGATGCATCTAATATCTGGGTGCTTTGCATCAATTTTTTCTGTGTGGTATTTAGGAAGTTACTTTGAAAAAAAAAAAAAGTCACAGATTTTATGCCTCTGAACAGGTCTGTCTTTGGGTTTGAAAAGGTTGGTTAGGATCCCAGTGGACTGAGTCAGGAAAAAGTCTGCCTTAATGCCTGCTTCTCCTTCACCCAGTTCTGGTATAAACTACTTCAGTTTTGGTTTTAGAGATCAGTCATATCTCTAATGTTTCTTGTGAACTAACAGTATACATTAGACTGATTCACAGTGATTCTTTAGAATTTTGGAGGAGATGGTAGTGTGTTCTTGGTCGCAAAACTCCCAAGAAGACTAGGTATAAGTAAAAGCTGAACTTGAGCTTCTCCAAGCTATATTTTTAAGAAGTCTTTTAAAAGAAGTGAACAGTACAACCAGCATAATATATAGCTGAAGGCAGCACCATAATGGAGAAGAGGATTTCTTGGGTTAAAGTTGGTTGGTGCAGAGAAAGAGAAAACTATGTCTAGCTGAGAGGCCTTAAAACTTCCCAATTAATCACTGACAGGCAGCTGAGCTTTCATTTTGCAATCAAAGTCCTGCAGTCTTAAGTCATTACCTACTACAGGGTTATAAAATATTTTTCATCTTTTCCCATGTCTTGCATATAGTAATGATGAAGACATAAGAACCCCAAATACAGATATTTAATATACTAATTAAACGTTAGTATTTTGAATATTTGCTGATTTTTAATGCAACACGAAACACTAGAAAAATAATGCATAGCTACATGTGAATTTCGGTGTGTACTTTTTCCATCCAGGAGGAAGTAGCACAAGTGGCAAAGTACAACAAGGAATCCACAACTAATTATGTGATTTATTGTCTTAATTCACCATCCCCATCTACCTTCCCACTTTAGCCTCTGATGCGCATCCAAACTTAGAGGAAGACTGAAGGCTTTATATGACTTCTTAGTTTCTTTCACTGATTTACTGTCTAGACATGGAAATATAAATGGATCATGACTGTCTTTGCTTAAAAGAGTAAAAATAATGAAAATGTTAATAGCTGCAAGCTGGAAGTAGATCCTGATGTTTACACAAAGGCATATTTATGCAGGTAAAATGACTGTGCTGTCTTCCATGAGGAACTTTTGTCTCTTTAAAGGATGTAGGGCTGCACATACTCTCCTGCCCAACTCTCCTTTGCTCCTCACCGTGAACATACAGGCGCAAACAAACCTTCACTTGGTTAAATGATGCGGTGATCTCATTCTGAATGTTATGTTCTGGGTTAAGAAGCACAGTAATAGCTCCCCTGTCTCCCGCGCTTCAAGCAGTTTGAATTCCTCCATCAACTTGATGGGATGATTTACTGCAGTATTTCAGGCCTTGCTCTTCCTTCAACGCTAACAGAGGTAACTTAGACACAAGTGGTGCAGCTTTTGTGAAGTGAGTTAGAGGAGCTTGATGAGTTAGATGCAGCCTGCTGCAGTGTGGCCATATTTATTGTCTCATAACTACACAGAACTGGGGTTGGAATTTTTTAAATGTAATTTGTTGATATTTCCCAACTTCTGTATTAATAGAAAACCTCTTTTTTTAATCTGAAAATCGTTTCTGCTTATATATACTTAATACTTTTAAGTTGCTATGAGCACTTTGGGGGTACTGCTTAGGTTGTTACTTTTTTTTAATTTTTATGATGCCATTGTTACTACTGTCTTATACTACAGATTCAGAATATTAAACAAGTACAATTGTTTTAACTACTGTGAAATTGACAGATGAAACTGAAAACCAAAAGCACCTTTCATGGGATTTTAAACACTATTTTCCTCCATATGCCATCCCAATTATTATTTAGATATTACATTCCTAATTTACTGTTAAGGTTGATTAGAATTCAAGCCTCTCAAAAGCATGCACCAAAGGTCTTGGGCTGTGGAAAACATTTTTATAAAATAATCCATTAATGCAGAGGAGTGCAACTAAATTAGTTAGCAATTTGCTGAGCATGAATTAATGAACAGAGCTTCTCCCAGCTCCCAGAGTTGTAATTTTCATAATAACCTCAGACCTTTATTTGGCAGGTTGTTTAGTTTTTTCGTTTGAAGGTTTTCATTAGTCTAATGAGGACTGTGCAAGGGCGAGCAGTCAGCACAATTTACATGGGGAAGCTATCATAATAAATGAAGCAATTTGAATAACACGCAAGGGTTTATGCAACAAGATAAGAAGAGATTGTAGAGTGAGATTTAGAGGTAACCAATACATTAGACCAACTAATAACTGAAGTAATCCCAATAAAAGGCTTAAGTGAAAGGAATGAAATTAATGATATATACAAAACTGTAATGATATGATACATGATTCATTAGATTAATAAAATAAGTGTTCAATTGTTTTTAGTGCTTTTAGTCCAAGCTTTGTTTGTATCAGGCACTTTAATTAGGATTGTTCACTGGATCACTTTGCTTAGTTAAGTTTTAGACCATGGCTGCGTTTTTTAATGATATTTTCCTTTTCTTATTTAATCTTTATAGCCTTGATAGTTCATTGAATTAATTATATGCAATATATTCTGTATGGAGATGCTTTTTTAAAGTAATTGCTTACAGCTCTACCTAAGTGGTGATTAAACTTTAGGGATGAATGCAAAGTATCTGTTTGCTAACTCTTTAAAAAAACACCCTAAACCACTTGCCATTCTTTAAAATTAACAAAATATTAAACACAGAAAAAGCAGGTTTAAGTGTCATAAGCTTGTCCTGTTTTAATGAGTATTTTACTTTGTGGCCAAAACAAGTGTGCTGTCGGCATTGTCCAAAGTAAGAAAAATAAAAAGTTTTTTTCTGGTTCTCAGAAATACATTGAAACTATTCTTTAAATGTGGCCTGTTTAATACATATGTACAAGAACTGTGTGTGTGTTCTGTCATGTACACAGACATAACAGACATGCATACTCTGATTCTGAGATGTTTGGTATTATACCCCGCCTGATAAGTTTCAAAAATCTAAATGCATGTAAATCATATTCCTAGTCAAACTTTTTTGAAATAAATGATGAATGCTATTTATCATAGTTTTTCACAATAGCTGTAAAGCTTGTATTGTTGCAACCGTAGCATCTACTGATACATAGATCTTTTTGTGAGGGCAAGTAAGCAATCCAAGAGTAACTGCAGAAGCCAGCTCCGATCTTTGTTTTCCAGTGTATCTTTCATTACAGACTGATGAATGTTGCAAAGAAGATGGAGTACAC
Organism: Buteo buteo; assembly: GCF_964188355.1. Taxonomy (NCBI): domain Eukaryota; kingdom Metazoa; phylum Chordata; class Aves; order Accipitriformes; family Accipitridae; genus Buteo; species Buteo buteo. Next base: position 19,033,795 of record NC_134184.1, read on the forward strand.
AAGCTCAGTACTCTGTTGTATGAGCTCAGTTTCTTTTCTGGCCAGCTATAAGATCACTTCCTTTTCTGTGAAACAGTTTTTGAGAAAATGTGCCAAGTTAAGCTCACTAAAGGTAATGCAAGAAGCATTAATATTGTCATTTTATAGAAGGTTTGTAAAAAGTATTTTGCAATATTTGCTAATTTGCATGTATTGAGTAAACCAGTTGGATATTGTTGAATCAGAGCTTGAAAAACTCTGTAAGATAGATACAACATACACGCATTCATTTTTGTAAAGAATTTGTTCTACAATTTTTACATTCTTAAATTCTCAGTACCTGAATTTCTAGAGAGAGGTAAAATGTACATACAGTAACTTACGGCTTAATCAGGAGGCAGTTTTCTAGAACAGGGATTCAGTCTTCCCCTAGAATCAAGGTGTCCCACTTACTGAGCCAGTATTCTAGCTACTGGACTCTTGTGGAAGAGGGGAACCTGAGCATCACAGTAATTTCTGCTGGTCATCCACTATCAGAAGGGAAGGCAGGTGAATAAAGGTGCCCAATGTTTGTGACTGATTCCCCATACATGGAAAGCAAATGAGAGACAAGCTCCTCACTTAAGCAGATGGTTTTGTCCTTTGAGAGCACTTGGGAGCCTGTACCAGCAACTGAGAAAGGAATGTGCCTAAATGAGGCAAACTGGCTCTCCCTGAGCAGGTTTTTCAGAGGTGCTTACCTCTCTACTTTGATTGTCCAGGAATTTCAATAGTTGAGCAAGGTAGTGGGGACTACTTCTTTAAAGCAAGAAGAGACTACAATTTGATGTGACAGCACCTATCTTAGAAAATATATTCCATCTATGATCAATATAATTCAAAACCAGATAATAAAGTTAATATAATTAGATCTGGGACATGGTCAAATGATCACCTGCAATTAAGTTAGCCCTGTTTAATAAGTTGCTACCCCTCTTTCCTTTCGGTTGTCTCGGCTACTGCTCTCCCTTTTTAAGGCATATTTGCTGACCACTACTTGCTGGTTATCTCTTGCAAATCAAAGTATAGTAATTTCAAGAAAGTGTGAAAGGTTTGCAGATCTTAGTGCTCTGGAAAATCTTCTTTTACTACTAGGAATTTTCGTTTGAGGAGTTCTACAGGCATTTGTGATGAAAAAAATTAATGGGTCACTAGTTATATAGGTAAAATGATCTATAAAAGGACTTAGGAATCCTTCCTTAGGGGTCTATACTTTTTAGAAATTAGATGTGCTAGGACATAGTACTAGCATTCCTGATGTTCTTCCAAGAGCTGTAAGGATAACAACTCCTTAAACTAGATTTGCCATCAAAAAATCAAACTGTTATGACACTTTTACCAGTATAGAAGGATAAGTAGATAAAATCTGAGATTATCTAGATGTTGTTGGGGGTGCTGGACATCCTAAACAGCGGATGAATGCTAGAGTCCCTGTTACAATTTCCTTCTGATTTTGGAAGGATTTCGAAGTTTGGGGGGGGGGGGGGGAACACAAGAAAAAAGTGAAAGCTGGATATTACTTTGCTGCTTTCCAAAAAAAAAATGCATAGTAACTGGAATTAGTATTTGAATTCAGAACTCTGACAATGATATTTATGCATCCAGACATAAACCTAGTATCTTTTAGAATGCTAACTATGTAAAGCAAAGACTAGAGTTATAATTTAAATGCAATGCTACTATTTTTTTGCTCAAATTTATTTGTATTTGGGGAGGGGATGTAATTTTCATATTTAAAATCATTAGGTTGTGCTAGTGCAAATTTTACATGCCCTAAATATTAGAGGTGGCTCTGAATGCCATGCTATTCATTACAGATTAGCTGACTGAATAATAACAGTCTCCCAGTTATGTAAAGTGGTTCCAGTTTATGTGGCAAAATCTGGTTTTCACTGGATCCCATAGAAGAAATACTGTGGGTATCCTGCCAGACAGAAGATGACAGAAACTGTGCTCCTCCCAAGATCCAAGTGGTATGGACATACTTATATCTGCATTACTTTAGGCAAACACTTGAGCACGTCTGTCTTGGAATCCAAAATAAAGGCAGAGACTGAATCTAAGAAGCGAGTAGTGTGGACAACCTTAATCCCTGACCCTGAGTGCGGCTGCAAGTGTAACTTGGTGGTTAGGACATTCTTTTGGAAGAAAAGGGCCAAAGTCCAGTCCCAGGTGTACTGAATATTTTTAAGTAGATAGGTAACTGGAGCAGTGGTTTGAACTTAGGACTCCACATGCTTTGGAGAGTGCCCAGGTAAGCAAGCAATAAGAGTCATGTTCATTCTTACACTGCTTTGCCCTTGGCAGAGGAACTAATCGGGGGAACAGGTTTAACAGAAGGTTAAATCCAGGTTTAACCTGGATTTTCTTCACAGATAGAAGGGCAAATGACTAAAATACATCCCCGAATTAGCTAGTTGTGGCTGGATTTGCTCAGACAACAAAGGGAAAAGAAACTTCTCCTACATCTCAAGGTAGTTTTGTAGATAACTGCAGAATTTCATCACCGTCACCACTGTCCAACTGTGACAAAAACAGAAGCGTGACCAGCAGATTAAGGGCAGCGATTCTCCTCCTCTACTCCGCTCTCATGGGACCCCGCCTGGAGTACTGCATCCAGCTCTAGGGTCCCCCAGCACGGGAGAGACATGGACAGGACAACCTCTTAGAGTGGGTCCAGAGGCGAGCCACAAAAATGATCAGAGGCATGGAACACCTCTCCTATGAAGAAAGGCTGAGAGAGTTGGTATTGTTCAGCCTGGAGAAGAGAAGGCTCTGGGGAGACCTTGTTGTGGCCTTTCAAGACTTTAAAGGGGCTTACAAGAAAGGTGGAGAGAGACTTTTTACCAAGGGCTGTAGTGACAGGACAAGCAGCAATGGTTTTAAACTGAAAGAGGTTTAGATTGGACATAAGGAAGAAATTCTTTACGATGAGGGTGGTGAGACATTGGAACAGGTTGCCCAAAGAAGTTGTGGATGCCTCATCATTGAAAGTGCTCAAGGTCAGGTTGGATGGGGCTTTAAGCAACCTGATCTAGTGAAAGCTGCCCCTGCCCTTGGCAGGAGGGTTGAGCTAGATGATCTTTAAAGGACCCTTCCAACCCAAACTATTCTATGATTCTATGACGTTGTGATTAATCATTTAAAACAAGATCATAAGTATCTCTCTGCTGGAGAGTGATCAGAACTCCCAGAAGTATTTATTCAATGTCCAGGAAAACTTCAGTTGTCTTCCTGTCCAAAGTGTGGCACTGCTGTTTTGAGAAAGGGTGGATTTAAGCTACAAACTTTGCATGCCATTTTAGATCTCTTCTCAATTTACAGAGTTTTCAATCTAGGCACCTAAAATAAATGTTATAGACAGACTACCTAACACAAGGTGGTAATTCCATAGAATCATAGAATCGTTTAGGTTGGAAAAGACCTTTAAGATCATCAAGTCCAACCGTGAACCCAACACCATCATGCCCACTAAGCCATGTCCTGAAGTGCCATGTCCTGAAGTACCATGTCTATGTGTTTTTTGAACACCTCCAGGGATGGTGACTCCACCACTTCCATGGGCAGCCTGTTCCAATGCCTGACAACCCTTTCAGTAAAGAAATTTTTTCTAGTATCCACTTAGGTGGAAGATGACTATGTTAAGTTTCATGTGAGTTTTGAGTACAGTGTCATTGTAATACCTAAGTTCCTTTTGAGGACTTAAGCTTTATTTTTTGTAGCCAAATATGTAATGAAAAGCCATAAACAGATCCCAGAATCCAAGCCTGTCTTTCAATGAGTCTACATACTTACCACTTTAGAGCTAAGATGTTTCTAATAAAACTACCTGAATTGAAGGGCTTACAGGAGAAAAAATATGTCTTATAATTGCTAAACTAGTTACCTACACAAAGCTAATTAAAACTCTTTAACAGATCTTAATTGGGACCTAAATTGCACTTCACCGGGACTTAAGTGGTATACAACATTGGTTCAAGACCTCTACCTGAAAGTGAATGTCATCATATGGAGCAGATTCTTATCATGCTTGCAGCATGATAAAACTCCTTGGAAACCAAAAAGAATCAGGTTCCGTTGTATATAACTATGCAGACTTTTGCTAATTAAATTCCTAATCAATAATTCTTCATCACTGACCCTGAGTCTAAGGCAGTTTTCTTAAAAGTTCCTTCAGTCAAATGAACATAAAACAAAGCAAATTACTATTAGATGTAAAATAAGATTAAAACAGTATTTCAGAAAAAGGAGAACATAGTTTAAGGAGCAATATCTCTTGATAACAGTTTGACCGTACTCAAGGAATTTGTTGTCTGTATCTTTGTTTTCTAAGAATTATGATGTCATTTAGGATCAAAGAAAAATAGAAATCTGATTCTTTTCTTGAAGTTGCTGTTGTGCAATACCAATTCTGGCTTCTAATGATATTCAAGTACATAGTGAGATCTACTACTCTAATAACCCACATATAATATCCTTCCTAAGAACTACGTGACAAAAGGCATTTGTAATTATATTTACTTCTGAAAGATTATGTTTTATAGTTAAACCAAGAGAGGCATCCTGTCATTTTCAGAACCCGTTAAATGTGACAGAATCTATTTTTCTGCCAACTTGTGAAGACCAGGCAGAGAGCAAATTTGCTGTGGTCAGCTAAGTGTAACCACTGAGCAGGAAAGTGAATTTAATAATGCATTATTGTTCTTCACTGAAGGTGAACTGTTACAGTGCCTTTGTTATAGCAGACTTTGCCTCTGCTTAGGTTTCCAGATGCCGTGCAGATTACCTGATTAAAATCTCTAATGCATGATAAAATGTTTCATGTACGCTTTTATATTAACATAAATGCGTCGGGTTTTGAGGACTGTGACACTAAAGCTAATTGGAAATATTTACTACTCCATTATATGGTGCATATTACAAATAAGGATTTATTGTATGTAGGATAAATGATAAGCAACTGAGAATTCACAAAGCCTATAACTACACCATGGTTTTCGGGGGGTTAATATAGTGAGAGCAAATCTCAAGAGGTTTATGATGGCATCTCAAACTCCTGAGCTGATGTTGGATATTGGTCTTCTGTTTTCATTTTTATTTCACACAGTAATTCAACCAAAAGAGAAAATATTCCTCCTGGCCAAATGCTGTTCTTTTCTTGGCTGTCTCCTGTCATCATTTCAGCACTCTCAGCTCTTTACGTTTTCTAGCTTCCTCCTGCTTTTCTTTAAATTTTGTCCTTTTTTTATTATCCTATCAACTTCCAATTAAAATTTAAAGCATGATAATTTGCTTGTCACCAACAAGCTGAATTCTTTTCTTTTCCTTAGTGAATAGAAGTAAAATCAGCATGGGTTCATTTTATTTAAAATTCTTACCTAGGTGTCCAAAAGACATTTTGTAATAATTAACTGTTACAAGAATTTTTTTGAGGAAAGAAACACGTTATGTATACAGACCTGGGTTCAACTCTCCAATCTACGAGTGTCACTGTCACCTCTCTGTCAGGTGTTTTTGTGACCTGTTCGAGTCATATCTGCATCTGTAGCATCCACTTCTGTACTCATGAGAAATTGTCGTGGTTTAACGCCAGCCAGCAACTAAGCACCACGCAGCCGCTCACTCACTCCCCCCCCACCCAGTGGGATGGGGGAGAAAATCAGGAAAAGAAGTAAAACTCCTGGGTTGAGATAAGAACGGTTTAATAGAACAGAAAAGAAGAAACTAATAATGATAATGATAACACTAACAAAATGACAGCAGTAGTAATAAAAGGATTGAAATGTACAAATGATGCGCAGGGCAATTGCTCACCACCCGCCGACCGACACCCAACCAGTCCCCGAGCGGCGAATCCCTGCCCCCCCCTTCCCAGTTCCTAAACTAGATGGGACGTCACATGGTACGGAATACACTGTTGGCCAGTTTGGGTCAGGTGCCCTGGCTGGGCATGAGAAGCTGAAAAATCCTTGACTATAGTCTAAACACTACTGAGCAACAACTGAAAACATCAGTGTTATCAGCATTCTTCACATACTGAACTCAAAACATAGCACTGTACCAGCTACTAGGAAGACAGTTAACTCTATCCCAGCTGAAACCAGGACAGAAATTTACTTTATCGTTTTCTTAAAATTTGTGAGCTTTATATGGAGGGCATTAAGAGTAAAACATAGTTCTATATGCATACAGATACACAGTATAACAGGCGCTGTGTTCAGCAGGGGCTGTGTATTGTAATATAGATGTCTGGGAAATAGGTTTTAGCAGTACGATGCAGGAGATATGCCCAGAGCCCACACCTGTTGTGCAGTTAACTCAGGTGAAGCTGTAATGATTAATGCAGGCAAAAGAAGTGCACCCCACCCCTTTTTTTCTTTTCTTTAAGAAGAACCATATAACAACCTTCTGTATTACTTTCCATTTTACTGCTTTAAAGGACCTACATATATATTTAATATATCTACATTTATAATTATGTTTTGTGTTCGGGAGAGTTAATGTTGTCGATTCCTGCCTTGACTCTGGGGATAAGATCGCTACTACTTGCTTTTTGAAGTACATCTACATCTGAAAAAATGAAGTTGAGAATCAGAACTGATAAGCAATGTCCCCCATGACTAGAGATCTTGTCTTCTGCAGGGAGAGAGTGACCTGGATCAGAGATTTCAAATAATTGTAAGGACAGGCACTCTTTAAAGTACAGTTGTCAACAGCAAACTTTACCAGAAAGGAAAGGGAGGCTTTTTCTTTCACCTTTGTCATACATGCGAATATCACAATGGGCCAAACAGAGCATAGGCTCAGGAGACTGAAGGGAGGGGGGATTAATAAGAGGAGCAATTGGATTAGAATTGGATTTTGGCAGGGAATGGTGGATGAGAAGCTGATAGATTTTGACTTGTTATTAAATTAGAAAAAGGAAATAGATAATTTCATAGCGGAATCAGCTTTTCTTTCTGTATAGTCTTTTATCCACTTTTTTTGCAAAGTATTTATGAAATGAATTTTGTTCCCCATAAAAAACTGTGCAACTTTAAAGGACTTAGAGGAGAAAAGAATTGTCTGATAATTGTTAAACTGGGAGGTCTAATTACCTCCACAGTTAATTAAAACTCTTTAACTGCCCTCTTGGTGTGACAATGATACTTTCTCCTTTCTAAATGAAAGTGTAAAGGTTAAACAAAGCGGCAATCTAGCAAACAGCCTACTAGAATTTGTAATCTGACCCTGAGATCTACTGTTTACTTTGCAGAAATTACAGTGCTAGAGTGTAAAACAGGTGCAGAACACTTGATACTATTGCCTACTGTTATACAAATGACTTGCTTTTTTACTAGGCATGTAGAATTTCCTGCCTTTCCTAAAAAACTCCAGAAACCCTAGATTAACAAAGTGGAAAAACTCAGTCTGTTTCTTGGCCGTGACCTTGGCAGTGAGACAAAAGGAGATTAGCAATGTAAGATATTTGTTGTACGCAGGAGAAAAGACTCACCACTGGAGCCCTGCAGATACAGCTAAAATGCCTTAAACAATTGTTAAAGTTATCACTAGTAATAGGGACATTTCAGCACTTGGTAACCTACGACAAATACATACTTATTTTGCCAAAGCTACAATATACTATTTTAACATAGTTTTTTTCTTTTTTTTTAAAAAAAGGAACACTTTATTATGGGTCAATTTGCAAATAATATGGGGCAGTTCTTTTCTCAGGTGCTTTTTCACTGAGCTTATTTCTGACCAGTTCAACATTCAGAAAACGACTACTAGAAATAATGTGTATTGGACATCTCTGAGCACAGAAAGGTTCTGAGTGCACTGCAGGAGCTTACAGTATATGCCTTGTGATAGAAGGGTATATGTTACTGAGCATCTTAATAGGAGATACCTATGGAAGTCAGCATGTATGAAATCTAACCAATCACATTTTGAGTCAGGTTAAGGACATATATGTATGAATTTAGAAATTCAGCTGGCCAATGTAGTTATGCATTTTTTTCTCAACAAACAAGAGTCATATTTCCTACAACCAATGATTTAAATCAAGAGCTAAGACTTAATACTGTTCAAATGCAGGAATTTAAAAAAATAAACCTGTATAGCAAAGGTTTGTTTAAAGAGGTTTATCTTAGATTATAATTCTGGTTAAAACCAGTCAAGGGATTTAAAACTTAGTTCAACAAAGATCTGCTCAAATACAGACTTTTTTTGAATGAAAAGTTATGTTTTCATCTGCATGCAATTTTTGCAGTTCAAACAAAATAGCTACATGTGTTCAGTTTGTAGCAGTCAGATTTGTGGTACAGTGAAAGCATGTCCATTTTCCTTTGTATGAACTCATAAAAATACAACTTCAATGACTTTTTAGCTGTGTTTTCAAGGCACGTTTCTCCTTTGTTACATAGCAAAGCCTCAATGTAACAGGCCATAAATTCTGCCAAATAAAAGAGAGCTAGGGAGTGAGCTTAAGCACTGAATCCTTGATTGTCCGTACTGCTTAATTGTTAGCTTTTAGCCTGGCTCTGTTTTGACTGTTACAATTAGCTCCCTCCACAACACATCTGCTCTAGAAAGTACTAGCACTAAATAATGTGGACACAAGAAAGTCTTACTTCGCTGCATAGTCAGAGATCACATTGCAGCCCTTTTGTTTAGCACTATGACGTCCAAACACAAGGGAATAATATTTGTTTCAGGAAAGCATATTGGGCCATTACTTTATTAACAGAATATTTTGTTTACAGCAAAATAGTATCTATGATCCTGTCATCTTTAGGATTGCAGTCCCTGCTCTGCTTGCTTTCATTTAATACCGAAAATGTTTAAGATCCACATTGCAAATCTGCAGACTCCCTTTCTTTATATAACTTACGATTTCAAGTAATTGGATTTCTTTCAAACTGAAGTTTTCTAACCACACACCGTTGTACATTTCCCAGACTTTTGGTGGATTTCTTGCAAAATGTTCAATTGGGGTTTATCCATTCATTTCACCTTAAGAGAGTCCTACCTCATTAAACTTGCATGTTAGCACTACAGATACTCTCTTGTCCCCAATTATTACCCATTAGAAAACAGTTGCTGAAGCCAGTCAACAGTTTTGCTGCCCAAAGTTATGCTAACAAGTGGAATTTTTGTTTTTACACTTTATCTTTGGCGAGTCCTTTGCCTATCATTATCCCCAAGTTGCACTTGATGCGTTTGTGCAAAATATCAGTCAGACAGGATTTCTGTTTCAGCTTTTAGCCAAGGTGGGATGTATGAAATGTAAAGGGAAATTTGCACAGAAATGGAATAATTGAGTTCATCGGTTGCCTATTTCTAAACAAAAATGTCGGTTATTGGTTCTGAACTTATGTTCTGCTTCTTTCATTAGAAATATGACATGGGAAACCTTTCCTGTTGTTCCATTAGACAGTCTGTTATACTTTAACCATTGTAACTTTTGAGGTGGAGGACTCAAGGTAATATATTAATTATTTACTTTCAAAAACAATGAATGGAGATAATTCTTTTGCAAAAGTCGATATAAGTTTTGAACAATAATTGGTTTTGAGCTTCTTTGTAAACATTAATAAATTATGTTCTACTTTATTAATAGGCATAAAAATAAAATAAAAATTTTCTAACTGGTCTATAAAAGCTGTAAATCTCAACACCATTGGAAAAAACTATAATCTACAGTAAGACATATTTGTATAACTGACATTACCATTTTTTTGCTTTCAGTGCTACTCCATTTTTCCCTTTCTGCATCAGTTACCAACAGCCATCCATGAGTCTACATAAACAATCCAAACAGGAGTTATGGTACAAGCTTATGTTAGACCGTCATCCCAATAGTTTGTATGATAAACTCTAGTATCGCTGTCCTTGCTTCTAGGAGCTGAATTATGTGTCAGTGCTTCTGAGCACTGATTAAAATGATGTAACACAGTAAATAAGTAGATACAACTTGATCCCATTTATTTAACCCTTACAAATAGGTATGATTAAGAATGGAATTCATAGCTGAAACCCAAAAGTACGCTGAACAGTATTTAATTGCAGATATGTACAGAAATAAATTAATTTTTTGGTTTTGTCCTATACATTTCCAGAGTGGTTATAGCATTATAGAATACTACTACAACTTTTTGTGTTGTTTTCTTTTTTTTTTCCTCTTTTCTTTTTTGGATTATTTAACATTAATTTTTTATAATTAAAATCTTAAAGAACTTAAAGGGTGTGTTCATTTATAACCAATTTTATTTAATTTACTTGATTCAATTTAAAAGATAAAGCTGGGTGGCTAATGAAATTTTCAGTTTAATTTGTGCACTAAATAGTAACAGGTAGAAAACAATTATGTAAAATTTTAATTGGAATTTACAGGGGGAATGAGGATTTAGTCAAATTAACATTGGTTTAACATAAAATGTTTTTGATTATTTTTTAATTTTAAAAGGAAACATTTTTCAGTTATGTTACTGCTTTAAAAATGATAACTATCTTAATTAATTTAAATGAAAAGTTGATTGTACAAAAAACCCCAAACCTTTCAAGAACTGTCTTTAAAACAGCAAAGCAAAATCAAATCACTGCTTATGCTTTTGTTTCCTCCAATTTATTTACTCAGCTGAACACATTAACTGAATTAAACAATTTTGATTCAGTTTCTTGCATTACCTTTCAGTGCAGAACCAAGAAATTTTTGATGAGTTCACTGTCAAGAAAGTAACAGAGTTTTTCAAAGACAGATTTTTTATTCATTGACATTGCAGCATGATTATCTTTCATAAGTTAAACACTTTTTTTCCCCACAGCTACAATCCCGGATTAGTATACAACTTCAAATGTTGATGAAAGACTCTGCAGGAGCATTAAGTGTTAGTACTAGTTCATTCATTGTGCATTGAACTGAGAATTTGAATTTAGTTCTTGTTTTGAGTGGGAGGAGAAAAGTGGAAGAGGAATTAGAATATTTACCATGTTGGAATCAGAAAGATATGATGACAATTTCTGTGGGTTTTTTTTTTTCATTTTTCCCAATAAACTGAATGCAAATTACATTTACTGAATAATTAAATGAAGGAGAAAAATGAACAAAAGCTTTTAAAACAGATTATGCTAGTCATGTTTTTCTTCTGATTTGGATTGCATTTTATGTGGTTTGTTCTTTCAGTTATTGTATGTTTAGCCAACCATCAGCCCCATCCTGAAAGTCGACAATAATAAAAATGTAAATCATCATCAAAAGCATGCCTTGCAGTGAGAGAACATTTCAAAGATTGTTTATCAGTTGTTCATTTTCTCCTGTCAGATGTTGAAATCTTTTACTTCCCATCATATTGCACAGAAATGCAGTTTTACTGATAGTGTCTACTTGTAGCTAAGCTGTGAAAAAGTCAAAATTTCATTTTGTAAAAGCAGTTATCACACAGAGTACTGCAGACCTAGGTTATTGGTCCTTATTTAGCAAGCTCACAGATAAGATGTCTAATTTCCTGGCCAACCTTTGTGTGTGTGTGTGTGTGTGTGTGTGTGTGTGTGTATGTGTGTAAGAGTGTGTATGTATGTGTGTGGGCCCAGTAAAATATATAATATTAATAAAAAGTACCCTATACAGCTTTTTCACTTGCAGTATACAGATACAGAAATAAAGTAAACATCAGCCATGAAGTAACTGTGAAAACATAAGATTTTAATTATTAAATTAACTGTTAATATTATATTACAGTATTTTTAAGTGCTGCATAAAAATTTAATTAGAAATATGAGATGTGTGGACTACCTGACTTAACATTGAGCAGAATTTAATACACACTCAATCAAGTTCTTCTGCTGTTGATTTAAGTTTAAAAAATTTCTATATCTAAATTAGACCTGTTCTGAAAAACTGGAGGAGGAAAAGATATGTTAACTGTTTTAATACAGACTTCTGTAGTAGGAAATGTGCAATAGAACAGAGGTTTGTCTATCTTTCCACTGATGGCTTCTCTGATATATTAAAATAATACTCCTATTTTCAACTAAAGGAAACCTATGCCAACAATTTTTCTTAACCCTTAAAATATTAAAAATAGTAAATAGTAAAAAATAACATATTTTGAAATCCTGTTGGTCACGTACAGTGAAGGAATGGTTAAAAGACCTTTTTAGTATATCTGAGAGAAAAATCTGGAGTCATAAAGAATTATTTTAAGAACTCTTTCTGTAATTGTTTTTTTACATAACACATGGACAGCTTCTTAGTTGTCCTGATTTGGGGTATTTCTTTTTTTTTCTTTTCCACTTTGTTTATAGCTCATACTTTTGAAAGAAATGCAGCCACTGTAACAAAGTTGTTAGAAAGGTAGGAGAATGACTTATTAGTGGAACTATAGAATGAGTAGACCTAGGTTTGATCCCAGCAATTTTTTTCTGAAAGCAGAACTATGAAAACACAACTCCAAGCAAGAATTGCAGGTCTGTTTAATTGCATCTACTTTCATTATGCACTTTTCTGTTCACTACAGTGTTTCGTAGAAGAATAAGTGTATTCTGTTCTGCACATGAGATACATTCTGTAATTTCAGCCGCAGTTGAAGGTAACACAAGTGGAAAAATAATTTTGTGGATGGTTTTCTCTGCACTTCTAAAATTTTTTTCTAAATCTATACTCCCTTCCTAGCACAGCAAAATGAAACCTTGATTACTGTTAACTCATTTAATAATACAAATAAGGCTCCACAAGTATAATACTGACTACAGAAATTAAATGGCAGCTAGAAAAATATAGGTAGCTGCTATATTGCCAGGGCAGATGAAAATGGATGTATGCATACCTGAGTTCTAAGTATGACTTTTGCCCAAACCCAAGTTCTTGCATTTTATTTTTATGCTTCAGTGGGTTGCTTTTCATAATTAAACAACTATCTGTAGAGCTGTTCTTTATGTGTTTATTAAAGATTGTCTAACTCATTTCCTGTTGACACAAAATTGTTTGAGTGGCAAAGTAACTGTTAGAAATAGCTGACATCCAAGAAAACGAAGGAGGCTCTTTATAAGTGGGTTAAGATTGCTCATGTACTTCATGGGGAATTTTTAAACTGTAATCTTTACTTGAATAGAATTACTATTGTGCAGTCCTTTAATTCCTTTAAAAATAATATCCATTTTAGTGCTGAACTCTGTAACCATTATCTATGCCCATGAACATCTGTCTAAAATGGCATAATTCCAAAGATACTGCAAAAGTTAAAGTTCAGTTGGTGATTTTGTCTGTTGTTTAGCTACCACTGATTTTGTAAGGCCTGAACTTAACTATTGCTATTATTCAGTTTCTCTCTCTTTTCATTTTCTTTTGGGAAAGGAGAATGAAAAAAAAAAAAAATGGACCCCAAACCACCCACACAACAATATTGTTTAATTCCCTGAAAATGAAGCTAAAAGCCCTCTACACAACACCAAATCTAAAATGAGGACTAGAAATTTTAAAAATTCCATATATACTCTTTCAAACTTGAACATACCAGTTATTAATTAATCCCAATTTCAGCTTTGGTGAGCTCATTTTAAAAGAAGTACCCTTTATCTCATGATGTAAATTAAATAGCTGTTGTCAGGTCTATTAAATAGTATATTATTTTATTTACCCCACAGCTGATAATAGAGTCACACAATTCACTCTAGACTGGTCTTCCTGTAAGTTATAGTTATGATGTCTCCAAAGGGATAAAAAAAGTCATATCCTCTACTTCTCAGCTTATGTTCATCATTACGTATATTCCTGTGCTATAATAAATCACATGAAATACTTTTTGTAGCTACAGGGCTCAAGGAGTATCTTCTGTGCTTGATATTTATTTGAGCTCCAGAAATATAAATATGTCTAAATCTTGCTGAATGAGGATCTATGTTGTACCCTAATACAACAGTATTTAAACATGTTTGGAGTTTGAGAAATGTAATTAAATAACCCAAATGCAGTCATAGTGTATACATATTCTCAAACATGTATATGTTCTACATGAAATACAGCATCCAGAATATTGTTGATCAGTAAACTATGAAAGGTTAGTGAACATCCTGAAAGCCTGACCTCACCTTATGACATAGGAGAAGAAAAAATACTGATCTTTTTAAGCAATTGAAGAGTGCTTTGCAGGACAAACCCTGACTACTACAGCCAGTTTGTATCCTATATCTAACCAGGTGGTGGGCTATGTTGCTGGAGAAAAATTCTCTGTTGAATAGTGGGACTGATTCTGTTCTCCTTGATTTCATGGTTTCCTTGATGCAGAATAGAGGAACAGACAGCCAAAGTAGTCCTGTTTTTCCTTTAACTTCTAAGTTCTTCCAATTTATTCTGCTAGGGGGAAAGAGATAAAAAGGAATGATTTCTTAAGTAAATAGATACTGAGAACCAGAATTAAATTTAGAGGAAGACCCTCAGCACCTTATTGGGTCCTCCCACATAACACCTCTGCTTCACCAAACAGTCATGATGACAGCTTTGGAGATCTTGGAAGAACAGATCTTGGAAAGCAGCCATATTTTTGGCAAAGTAGATATGCATGTGATTAATTGATTTCTAGACCTGCTGTGTGCTTCCATCGTAATATTCCCAGCTCAGAGTTTTAGTTTTATATTCTCCTCCTTACCTTGATGCATGTGTGTGATACGTTGCTCACTCACTCTCCAACTTCAAACTGTAACATCTATTTCAGTTTAGTTCAGACTAAACATGTGGGGTTACACAGAAAGTGGATGGAGCAGGAAACGCACTTCCACAAGCTTTTTCTTGCCTTCAAACCTGATCTCGAAGGTTTTAGGGGATTATCCCTCTTGGTTTTCCCCATGAGATTAGCGTGTAGGTCTTGGAAAATGTTTTATGACTTGTGATCACAAAAAAAGACTTCTGCTAGGGTAACCTTGTATAATATGAGAGAACTTCACAGAGCTGTTATATTTCTTCAGCGCAGGATGGTGTGGTTTATGTGCAGATGGATTAGACTAAAGATGGAGAATGGTGGAACAGCTAGTGAAACAGAATAGTGAAAGGACAGGAGGAAATGGACAGAAATTGAAATACAAGAAATTCCATTCAAATATAAGAAAAGACTTTTTTACTGTGAGGGTGGTGAAGAGAGGTGGTGGAGTCTCTCCGCGGAGCTATTCAAAACCCAATAGGACACAGTCTTGAGTTGGGCTGGACTAGGTGATCTCCAGAGGTGCCTTCCAACCTCGACCATCCTGTGATTCTGTAAATCAAGTAAGGAAATGTTATCAGTAGTTAATAAAAGAAAACATGATAAAGATTTTCCTCTGCTATTTTTCAACTGTAACGTGACCTGAAGAGAAGCAGTGAATAAATGCTTGCTGCATTTTGTTGCATTCTTATGGGAGAAGAAAAACAAAACCGTTTATCTGACAACACAAGGCACATTTAGTCTAATATTTTCATATTCCCAAGCACTCTGGTCTTGTTTCCTGTGTTTCGGGATCCATATGACATGGTTTGCTCTCTGGTTGACTATAGGAATCATATAGTTCATTTTACATAGCACTGATAATGCAGACCATTTGTATTCTCAAAAGCTTTTTTAGAAGACTTTTTTATCATTAGTTTTAAAATAAAATTCCCTGAAAGAAAAACACACCTAGAAAATTAATTGATTACGTACCTATCCTGGCAACCTTTTCATACCCTAGTTAGCGGTAAATGTTTTCTTTTTAGAACTCTGTCTTTTAAATCAGGTTAATAGAATATCTATTTTTTACACAGAACTGATTTTACTTAAGCTGCGGAGACTTTAAGAAGTTCAGAAGCCTCAAAGATCTCAACATGGAAGGGTTGTCTTTAATAGTGCTTCATAAACTTGAATGCTTTTAAGTGTAAGTCAATATCTTCTCAAAGTAACATGGATCTAAAACATTCAAGGTTATTAAAACTTTATCAACAAAACTAATTGGAGTCTGAAAAATTATAATTACCATTAATTTGAATAAGTGTGTTCAGTTTAGCTATTCACATGTAAGTCAGATATCAGAACTACATTGCAATCAGTGTCTATAACTTATCAAAATCTCTTGCAATGTTTATCTTCTTATAAAGTGGCAAACACATGTCTCAGAGTTTGTAACAAAACATTTTTGACATGGATTTCTGACAGAGTTATATAACTGTGGACCAGTAAGCATAGCTGCAAATGTGAGGAAGTAGGGTTTTTTTCTGACAACTCAGGCACTGGGTGGCTCTCATGGATTTTCAGATGATGACTTATTTACCAACTGAACAGGGAAGTTACGTGCCATGTAAATAATACAGAAGTAATAGGTTTGGAAAATCTGAACTCACATTCTACCTGCATTAAAACCAATTGAGTGCCTTTTTTTTTTTTTTCTGCTTGTAGTTTTTTAGACTGTCGTGTTTGGGATTTGAGGTGTTTTTCCAGCCCCCAGCATCTGAACAGACCCATATCAGATGTGATCTTTGCAAAGCACAACAGCACATTTCTTTACTTCAGTACTTAATCTACTTGCAGCCTTTAATTGAAAAAGGTTGGATTATTGTTTTTCATTTAAAGCTTTCATCAGCTTTTAAAATTGATAGTTCCTATATTCACAAGGGATTAAGGAAGAAAATAAGTATACATTTTCACAGCCTTTAAATCACATAATTTGCCACTGAAATTAATGTGTATCATCTTGAATTATTATTTGATCTTATACATAAGTGCTCTGCTATTTAAAAAGAGTCTTAATAACAAATCTACCAAAGGCAGTTCAAAGCCCTTTTATCATTTTTTTTTTCATTAGTATCTCCCATTTTCATTTCATTGCTTTTGTTCCTTACCACCTTCTTCATCCAGAAAAATAAGTAACAGCCAGTGTCGCTTTTGAAATGGAAAAATGGTTTCAAATCACTGGCAAAGCTTAATGACTTCTGACTGCTGAGATATGTTAATTTAAGCCAGACCAAATGTTCCTCAGCTGCAAATATTTGGTGTTGTTCACTGGGAACTGGCAAGATTTATGAGGGCCCAGTGGCAAAGGCTCTCTGCTCACATGCCTCACATTACAATTGTTTCACATGTTAGATGATAAAAGGCTGTTTGAAAAAAAAAAAGAAAAAAGGGGGGGAGGAAGGAGAAGAATCAACTTTTCACAGAAAATGTGTATAGGTCCAAAGAGGATGAGGACTTAGAAAGACAGCTATGCTTTTTTTCTGTCAGTGAATCTTCTCAAAGAACCATTTAACTGCTGAATTAATGTGGTATTCTCATGCCAATCTGCATTCTTTTCGCCCTCTCAAAACATCAAAATCCATGTGACTGGATGGTTCAAAGCACTGGTAATGGAGCATAGAGGACTTTTTTTTTTTTTTTTTTTTTTTTTTTTACTTCTAGGTGACCAGTCCAAACTTACTGCAAATTGATAGTGGCCAAAAGTTATTAACCTTTGACTTTTTGGTTATTTTGATAAATTAAGTTAGTGATCTCAGTTCAGTAATGAGTAGACAGGTATCTACATCATAAATACCACAGTAACTTATGCTGATAGACAGCCTTGATAGGGGAATCTCATAGGGATAGGGCAGAGGCCATGCTGTCCTCTGGGAGAAGGCACCTGCACGACTAGCACATCAATAGGAAAAATCTGTGGAAGCATTCCCTGCCATTCTGGATATTAGTCTGTGAGACTGTAAATTGGGAAGCATTCAGTCTGTTGTAATTCAACAATAACAGCAAAGAAAAACAGCAGAGGGAATGGGACATTATACAAGTTATATTCATAGATTTCATTTTTTCATATATGCTTAAAGGGAAACTTTTGCCCTCTTTATTAATTAAAAGAAAACCAAATTCCTGACTGGCTTACGTTTACTCTTTAATTTGTAAGTGACTGTGAAATTTGAGGGTCTTACTGTATTCCTAAATGTTCTAATAGGATTAGATTTTTTTTTTCCTTTTCTGAAAGCAGAAGCAAAAAATTAGTACTAGCAAATCTTGGTGTGCAGAGAGGAGAATGGATGCCTTCCCTGCTGGGTTAAACAACACATCACCTATAGCCCTTCTCCTGCCCACACTTAAAACCTTTGAGGCAAATACAGTTTTGCTTTCCGAGCCTGTCTGAGGTTGTTATTGTCGAAAGTCTAATTGCTGCTTTCATGCAGACAGGTAACCTCAGCGTTAGAGCTACTGGCTTAACCACTACTGCTAGTGCTTTAATGCTTTACCATTGCTTTTTGTACCCCATTCCTTCTCTCACACCTGATACAACAAGTAAGTTCTCCCAGAATTCACAGGGAAGAAGGATACAGCAGCTTTACTTATGCTGGATCAAATCAGCCCCAAAACCAAACAAAAATCCTGCAGCATATCTCCGTGGAAGTCTTAGGGGCATCCTGAGCTGAGTGAACATCAGTGCAAATTCATTCAAACTTTACAGTATGGATGTTTGCAATCAGAATAGATTAACCCTGATTATACAAATCAGCTGCAGTGAAGGTCTACTAAGCACAGAAATGACTGCTCTAATGATTATAAGGTGATAACTCCTGGGCAGTATTCAGGGTTTCCACTGAAGGCAGTGGGAGCCATGAGGGCTAAGTGCATTCCTAGCATTTCAAACGGGAAAGAGAAATGCCTCTGCAGGGGTCAAAATGCCCCCTTGAGTGTTAAGAAAGGATTTTCACTTTTTCAAATGTACATAATGGTTCTCACAGACAAGAGAAATATCTTGAAATAAATAAACCAAATGCTTGGGGTTTTTTTAATATTATTGACTAAAATATGGAAAACTATGATGTGTGTATTTGCATTTAGGCTGAAACTATTGTTCCTTAGGGAAAAAAATACACCATGTATTTGTGCTAAATACTTTAATTATGCCCTTCACTGGGATAAAAAGGAAAAAAAGCTGACAGCCAGCAAAAAAAAAAAAAATCCAAATTCTTTTCTTGCATTAAATATGACACAGATTGTAAAAAGCAATATTTTTACCCTTGAAATGTTTAGAAGTATTGACATTCTGTCCACTCAATTGTCAGCTTGTCTTTAGAGATAGAGCTTCCAGGTTCTTAGCATTTAGTAAACTGACACTGATCTCTATTCTTCTTTAAACTTGTATGTAATTCTTGGCTTAAAAAAACCTGCATGATACCACAAAAGGTTATTCTTGTTGTAGACACTTCAAAAATTCTGTGCTATCCTTATGGCTGTTTTCCTGATCTTCCAAATTTGTATTATTACATAAGCCTTATTAGTTTTACTTTAAGTCTCAACAAAGCTTGAAAAGGGATTTGGGAATTTTATGGGCTAGTGTTCCCAGGGGGGCGTGCAGAAGTTTTAGCTTGTGCTACTGGAAGGAAGCTCCTCGGTGCCTCGGAGCCAGTGAGGAGGGGGAAGCAGCAGGACCTATGCAGAGGTAGAGCAAAGAGCTGGTGGAGTTAGAGGCAGACCTGGGAGGCAAGGGCTGTCTTCACAAGTTCTTTGGTTAATTCAGTGGGAATTCGTGTATGTTAATTGGGCAGCACAAAATCAGCTTCACGAATCTGAGGGTCCAGCTTTGTGTGCATAAACCCAAAGTTTGTGTCAGAGCCTGCCTTCCTTACTTGAGCAAAACTCTGGCGGAATTTAAATAAATAGTAGACATGAAAGACTGAAAAAAAAGGATTTGCTCCTTTGTGTACTTAAGAGGTATATAAGCAAAATTAGCTGCATGTTAATAAAGGTTAAAGCAAGAAAAAGTTTAAAATTTCAGAATGAATTGCTAAGCCTTCCTAGCAGAAGCAATGGCATTGCTTGATTTCTCTGCCTTTGTTCATATTGCTGTGTTTACTTTAGAGTGCTAGAGAAGTCCCTTATGATTTAAATAAAGTTAGTCATGTTTTACTTCTATTGGCATGCAAATTCTTCAATGATAAAATATCTGTTAAATTTCTCTGTTTTCTTTCACTCCTGCTTATATGATGAAGCATGATTTGTGGTATTTAATGTAATCAGAGTATCATTAATTTTCTGCTAAAATGTTTCTGCATATGGCCATGCAAAATAAGTATCTACCATGCCATCAGTTGGTTAAAGAATCAAAATGAGAATGACAGTGTTTTTCTAAAGAAGATTTCTCTGAATCTTTCCACCCACAGGCTCTGTTGAAGGCAGTAAATAGTCCATTTTTGTTAATGAAGCTTCACTCATACAGCTGGGATTGTTTAATATTTTACGAGTGTTACTTTGTTTTGCTCTCAACGATCTCAGGCAGTTAAGGATTTATGAATCGTGTTTTTCTCAGCCCATCTGCGGTTTCCTATCTTCCCTGGCCTTGAGAATATGTTTAAATTTATTAAAGCGAAGCAAAGGCTCATTATTTCAAAGGAGAGCCAAAGTGACACAGTGAATTGGTTATTAATGGAAAGGCACTGCCATAGGGCGATTGAAATTTAATGATATCCTACAAGAAAAAAATGAGGGTGTCACTTTCCAAAAAGTCATGCTAAATGCCAGCCTTTTTAAGGTCCTGCCGCTAATTTTATGCCTGCGCACAGTAATGTTTTCAAAAGCGTTTAGGAAACACGGACCAGTGACTGTACTGATTATCCTTTTCACCTTCTCGCCTGTTCCAAATGGGTTTGTGCAGTGAGCGATTTAATCTCTAAATATAGGGAACGTTAAAAAAAATAACATTGCTGTTTTTCACAAGCTAAGGGCCTTTTGCAATCCTCCAGAGATGGACTTGCAAATATGCTATCTCCATATGCTCACAGTAAGCTCTCAAACTGGCTCATCACCAAAAAAAAAGAAAACAAAAAACTTCAATCACTTTATTTCTTCTGCTTTTCTGTCATTCAAGAGATGTTTTATGTACACAGAGTACATTTATCAAAATTTAAGTCACACGTGATTAAAGCATACCTAGGAATTTCTGAAATTTCTCCGTTTTCTGCTGATTTTCTTTCAAAAGACAGTCCGTGTTTCCTGAAATTCCTTCTACCTGTTTCTGGATTGTCCTTAGTTTATAATATAAAGTTCATATAGGATTTGTCACTATGTTTTCTTAGTTTGAAAGACAAGCTGTGCAATTTCCTGGCAAAATCCAGTGTATTCTTCCCATGTGAACGTTGAGGCTTATTTGGTTGGTTTTTTTTTTAATTTGAGCTGGGTGTAATTCTCAGGCCACTGAGACCCAATAATGTGGTCCTTAGGTGACTGTTGAAAGAGTTCCAGATGCAGGAGGGAGATGAGGGGAGAGGGGAAATACCTGTATTAGGACTGCAGGATCAGGCTGATAGAAACTTGTTGATGATGCTGGTGCTCAATGGAGTATTATTGTTTAATGTTCCAGTGCTAGTGATAACTATATGGTTCCTTCTAGTTATGTGTTTCAACAGATGATTTACTACAACTATAACCATGTTTAAGCACAATTGAGGAACACGGATTGGGGATAAATCATGAATAACACAAGGTCTGTGTAAATGTCTGGACAGAAAATAGCTTGTGATAACCATGTCAAAAAAGCAGGCTTTACATTAGACACCTCACAGTGTTAGATGGCTGCTCCTTTGTAAAAGCAGAAGAACTGATGAAGGATTCTCATGCCATGACAACAAAGCTGCTATGGCTACACAAGCTATTGTGTGACCTTCCTCAGTTCTCAGCCATCGGGATGAAGAATCCCCTTTAGTACTTCCCCATAGCTGTTCTCCTAAGATATCAGCTCCCCCAGAAAGCATACAAATACCCAGCAAAGCAAAAAGGGGTAGTAGCATAAAGGGATATTTGGTATCAATCATCCTCAGTTAATACAGAAACGGTAGAAGTCTGTGGTGGAAAAGACACACTAGGTCACCTAGTTCATCTCCCTGCTGGTGCGGGAAATGTTCCCCACATATATTTTCTAGTGCCCTGTCCAGTCTAGTTTAAATACCTGATGCAACTCATTTATATTTATATTGTAATTTTCTTACAAACATAAATATAAAACCAAACTCCAGACGTTGCCCTTGACAGGCACATTAGTAACAAATCATTTTCTAACCTTGCTTATGGTAAATTTCCAACCATCTGCTGACAGGTAAACAGAAATTTCTTCTTTTTTTTTTTTTTTTTTTTTTAAACTCTCAGAATACTTTCAGTTCCCAGCCTCAATAAATGAAATAAAAAAAAAAAAAACGCCACCTAATTATAAAATGACAGCACCATGTTGTTTCTAAAGGGAGAAATGTTACCCTTTCTGGAGGCGTGCATCTGACAAGCATCCCCTGCACACGGTCCTGCCCCTCCTACACATAGGATAACCTGTGGTCTTAAACGTACCATCTGCCGTCTGCATGTCATGGAGGTGGAGGCAGCCTGACGGTAATAAAGACTGGTAGCCGTCTCCCCATTTCTTACTTATTAACAGCCCTAAAAAAAAATAAATTATTGCCAAATTTTGAACTCTTTCTGCTACGGAGCAGAATCCTAAGGTGAGAGATTCTGGTTTGTTCTGTCTATAGAGAAGTTGCCATGGGGAAGAGTTACTTGCAGAACGGAGCCAGGCTAGGTGAAGTGCATCGTGATGAGTGTCATTTCTGGGGAGAAGGTAGCACACGGCGTTTCACGCGTCTCGGACTGGGGTCCGTGAGCGGGCGCTGGTAACGTTGCCTGTTCTGCGGGAAGCGAAGGCTGCTTCTCAGGGGATGGAAAGCACTCAGTGAGAGGGCCTTGCTCCGATTAACACCAGGAGATGGAGGGGTTAGAAGGAAGGGTCAGCTCCTGTGAGGTGCCAAGTGTCGTCTTCTCTGGCTTAAATCACTGAAAAGGAAGGATCTTTGAACTGGGTGTAAGAATTATTGTAGCCAGCACCATGCCTTCACAGGGACTTTCTGTTGTCTGGGGTGAGGGGGCAGAAGAGTCAGAAAATAAGGTTGGAAAGACCAGCAAATACTGTGTAAACTGAAGCCCTAATAGGATTTGCATACAATTTTAAAGAACACGGGGAGAAATGGTGCCTCAAAGGGCCTGCAACTTCAGTTCCTCTGAGCTTCCTGTTTTAACTATAAACTTATCATCCTATAACCTTTCTAACAAAGACATAAACACTTCAGCTACATATATTTTGATTGTTTCATGACAGTTTACTGGAGGCTTAGCAATGACAGATTTCTTCATTGTCTTTTTGCCAAAATTTGTCCTTTAAGTCATTTTTGTTGACTGCCCCTTTTAGCAGCTCACCTCACAATGAGAGAGGAGACAATTAATGGGAGGGTGATTTATCACTGCCAAAAACTGTCAAGGACTTCTGTTGTAGCTGGAGAAAAAGCAATTTCACATTATGGCATTTCATTCCGAATACATTGTATTTACAGCTCACAGTTTTATTTTCAGAGCCTATTATCAGGTGAAACAGTTGCATCTGAAATGTTGTTTGTGACATAGGTGACCTGTTAGGATTTGATAAGTATTTACGCCAGAGCACAAGGGGCTCACACATCTGCTGTTGGCAGAAGCAATGGAAAAAAATAACCTGGAAATGAGGCGTTTGATTTTTCTGGTTCCTACACTCGAGCATCTGTTGCTATAATTAAGTGGCATTCAGTAATTGCAGAGCAATGGTGAAATAAACATATGCATTCTTGCCAGCTTTTAGGATTTGGTGTCCTTACAGTAGGAGAGACAAGCAAAGTGACTTCAGCAAGAACAAAGGGTTCTGTAACAAAGTTTAGCAATTAACTTTCCTATTGCATCAAGAGGAATTTTACAGGGAAAAAGAAATGGAGGGAAAAAAAAAATCTAAATTCGACAGTAGCTTTTGTACATTTAATCTGATCACTGCAAGAGGTAAAGCAGAATGATGAACTGGGAACATGTTAACACTTTTCTGTTGAATGTACATGACTCCCTTGGGGTTGTATTTAGAAACTAAAAAGTGAGCATGCAATGCTGACTAAAAAAATAAGCATGCAAGAAAAGTATTATACAGGGAGAGTTTCTAATGCAATGTACTACTTGAATTTGAAGATCTCTGCGAGGGCCCCTGCTGCCTTTGTTTACGAACCAATTGTGGTGTAAATGAAAACAGAACCTAGTAGTCAGTATTAGTTAAGAACCCTGGTTAAAACAGCCTTTTTTAATGAATCATTTATAAGGCATTAGTTAAACACTCAAATGTTCTTATTCTGTGGTGAGATTCAGTATACTTTTAAAAATTTTTTTTTTAGAAGTAGGATGAAGGGGGCGGGGGGGGGGGGAATATAATTTTCCTGAGAGAGTATTTAAGTCAGAACACTCTCATCTGATCAGAAGTTTTGTGACTGTCATGTTTTTTGTCTTTTAGGAACAAACTGTCCAACAAGTTATTTCAACAATGGTCCTTGTACTAAAAATAAAAATAAAAATGAATAATTGAATATCAGTACCCATGTAACCCAACAGATATGTGGCAGATGTAGCATGTTATAAATTCTGGGAATCTAAGAATAGAAGAGTGTCTGGCTCTTGCGTCTGTTGAGGCCAATAAAGAGTGAGCACGAAAAAGAGCTATTACTATTGTTTGAGGAGGCCATTCTTATATATGCTTTGGCACTTTCTCTTGCATGGTCTGGAGCAAGTTTGGCATTAACTGTGCACCTGCCTTTTTGGCTGGTGGAGTAAGTAAGAGGAACCACTGTGCAATGGGCAGAAAAAAATGCAGTAAGTATCTTGAATATATGCATAGATACATACATGCATGCATACATGCATACACATACATATATATTCACATACATATATGCAGAGAGAGAAAAAGAGATATAAAATGAATAAATCAAAAAGAAAAAATCTTGTTTACTGGAGATGGGACAGGGTTGAAAAGTGAAAATAGCTAATGTTTTTTTCTTCAGTTGCCATCACTTACTTACACTCATTTCTACATGGCCATAGCAAGCCATAACAAGTCAGTCAGAGCTTTAAAGAACTGGAATAGCACAGGATCAGGATCTATATTTTACCTAAATGTAAATGTCAGGTTGCTTTTCTCACTTTACTGTTCAGATAGTGAAACTGAATCTGTTAATTGATTTTGTTTGTAAATACAAATATTTTGAGGGTAGGTATAGCTTTCTAAACTGATAGATTATTATTTTAGCAGCATTTAATTAAATCTGATGCTAATTTCAGTAACTACATTTTTATATTATTATTGTATGCATTTCCATGGTATAATACTAAAAAAAAAAAAAAAAAAAAGAAAAATCTGGTCAGACTTGAGGGCATTATTGTATAAGAGTCTTGTTCTAATAAACTTCATATATGGCTTAACCTGCTTTTTTATTCTGCAAGTGAGCTATTGGATTTTGACACTGTTTTGGGAATCCTCATGGAGGAATGTTTCTGAACGAGGTGAGAGTCAGGAGACTCACCGTGTTTCAGGCTTTGCCAATGACCTGGTATGTGACTTTGAGCAAAGCACTTCACCTGTCTGTGCCCCTGTTTCCCTCTGTGCTTATTTACAGCCAAGTTCTTTGAGGAAGGAGTTACCCCTTCAGTGTTTGCACAGGGCTTTGATTTCCTTTTTGAGCCTTGGGCACTAAAAATAAGTATTCTCACATGAACTGTTTCATTGAGCAATGTTGGAAGCTTTTTATTTTCGATGGAGGCAAGCCCACGGACAGTAGCTGTGAGCCTACTCCTGCCATCCTTGCATTGGCTTCTCTTTCTGAGCCATTTGAGTAGGGAGTGCGGCATTAGGACCTCTTACAATCAACATTCTTCTGCCAGCATCCATTCTCAGCCTATTAAAAGAAAAAAGATAGTTGTGAGAACTCTGTCAATAGTGAAAGATCTATTATGTTGTCCACTAAAAACTTAGTAGAGGCTATAGGAGTGATTTTAATTGAGATTTTTACAACCGTTTGATAACACTGTTTTGATCACCGTATTTAGGGCTGGATTCCAACAGTGGACATAAAACCTCTGACTAATCCACTGAGTCACCCAGTCCCTGTCATATATTGCTTAATGGTCCATGCTGCCAGGAATTATAATAGCTTTCTAGTAATAATTTTTTAAAAAATAAACTTTATGGGCACAAAGTCATATATAAGTTTAAAACTGAGATTTTTAAAAAGGCAATCAAAGAAAACTTACTAGAGCTATGCTAAACTGCATAATTTTCTTTTTTATTTACAATAAGTGTATAGAGTCTTACATATACAATAAGTTAATGACTAATATTCTAACTTTGTTTGGTTAATGTTTGCAGGGCACTTACAGATGCTAGAATAATCTCTAATGTTTTTGCTCAATCTGCTCTGGAGATGGATGAAATAAATAGTTTAAACTAATTAATGTAACACCAGCTGTTACAAGTGCTTGGCAGACGTCTGTGAGTTTTGATGGGCAGAGAGCGGCTGTTGTACTTGACTTTATTTTAGTACAATGTTGATCACAGTGTAAGCTGGAATAAATGACGAGCCAAAGGAAGGAACAGAGGATGAATTCTGTGTAATGCAAAATAAATATTACCCTTTTACTGAAAATATTTTTTGAGGTCGAGGGAGAGTTATAGTGGACTTCTATTAAGTCATAAGTGCTGTGACAGCAGCTGTGCTAACCATGCTCAATATTAACACGCTTTACAAAAGCTGCAAAAATATATAGGCACCTATGAAAATTCATATTGCTTTTAGATTCCATAAAGTCTTAAGGCTTAATATGAGCACTTTGGCTGCATATTTTATTTCTACCTAGTAATTGCTGTTAGAAAGAAGACATGTTTAAGACACGTAGAGAAATAATATGTATTACTTCTAGAAAGTTAATATGTTTGCAAAGAATAAGTTGCATTTCAGTGCCATTTGTGTGCATGTGATTGATGGTATTTTATGTTATTTATTTATTTTGCACTCTAAAAGTAAGCATGACTGCAAAAACTTTCAAGGTGGAAAACAGTTATATCAAACTGAACTTAGTAGTTTGTGCTGTAGCATTAATTGATCATTTCATGGACAAAAACCACCACAAAGCCAAAAATATGTTTCTGATGAGAGTTCATTGTTTCTGTGTCATTTAATCAGAAGTTAAAATATCCAAGTAACTTCTCTTTTAAAGTTGGAAGGTAGAATAATTGTGCTGTGACAGGGAAACGATGGCTGCTATCTCTCTATGTGCCAGCATTAAGATAACAGTGTCATTGTACAGATTGTTACCCTGTGAATATGTCTAATAAGTTATTATAGCATGCTGAGCAGATGGCAAGTGTGCTCCTGAAAGAATTGATGGATGGGATATGATGTCATCAATGAGATGACAAGGTTCACAAGGTACTTGACCTCCAAGAATAAGTCCTAACTGGTTAGAATTCTAAATGGTGAACTTTTGTGACACTGGCTAAATGGGAAATATGTGCAATTTGTATTTCTTTATGGTAGTGTTTACCCTCTTCACTGAACTCCACATAATGGGATTTGGTCCCTGAAGACTTGGAGATATTGTTGGAAGGTTTCACCCTGTAACCTTCAGAGGATTTCAAATACAAATCTATACATCTAAACTTTAACAAAATCCCACCAAGTGATATTTATGAAGTCAGGTTCTTATCTTTTCTTCCGTTATTTGTATGTATATATAAAGAATTCAGTTGAGATGCTCAATTAATTTAACAAGTTCTTCCAAAAGAGAAAACTGCTGACTCAGTGAGAAAGTACAAAGTATAAAATTGTAGTTTATACTTTTATACGAATGTGTTTAAAATTGTGGGCTATGTTAGCATGACAAGGATCTTAACAGTGTGCTAATATTTTTAGTTATGACTAGGTTCTCTATCTCTAAACCGAATTAAACAAGTATAAGATCTACCTATCTATCTATCTAGGTATCATGCTTTTTATCCTGTTCCAAATTACAAAGTGGGATCTACATTGTTGAAACACAGGGTTCTCATATAGTCCTCTTAGTTCTTTGCATGATTCATGAAATGAGGAAGATATATGTAAAAGCCTCAAGAGGGAGAATCCAGCTACCAAAATTTAGGCACTGGAGCCACTTTTGATAGACATCTACATTATCTTCTCTGTTGTATGGAGAATTTAGGCTCTTATTTAGAGAGTACTGCTTCCCTGGCAGACTGGATAACCTAGGCAGAGGGATTCTACCCTTCATCTCTCTTAGGCACTCCATAAACCCTATCGATCACAAAGTGAACTCTGTATATGTGTTTTTATGAGCAATTATGCAGACAGCCAAATCCTTCAAAATTTGGAATTAAAAGTTTGTACCTATACATTGTAAATTAGAAACAGAAGCAAAACACGCAAAAGGCAATATATAGAGAATATATCAGAAAAGAACAACCAAAACAAAGGGGATAAATGAATACTAAAGTTATATACTATGCCCTTCCCACAACGAAAGTTAGAGGCAAAGAATTTTGGGTCATGTTTCTTAACCCCTGAAATTAATAAAGCTTTTTTCCCCCATTGATTTAGCTGTATTTGGCTATGATCAAAAGGAGGAAGATAAGAGGGAGAGGCATGAGCGTAGGAGTTACCCTTTTTTTAATCTTCAATAAAATACTCATGGTTTCTTAAAATGCTTATTGTTATTTGGCTCCTTTGAGATAAGGAGATGTATTCCTTGTGGAAAACTCTCCTATGTTTTATTGACTGTTTGCAGAACAAAACATAAATGCTATATACAAAAATAAACTATGAGAGCATGTACATGCATGCTTGTTCTGAATTCTTTCTGCTATTTATTTTCAACACTGATAGTTCTTTGAGATATTTGAATATTCATGTGACAACATAGGGGTTATTTACATTAACTGAAACAAGAGGAAACCAGATGAAAGCACTATAAATCCTATGAATAAAAACAATATATTATAATTTTTACATTTCATAATGTTCTGAGTTTCAAATAAGTAAAAGTTGTTTGTAAAATTTCTACTACTGGGGAATATTGTTCCATTTCTTAAATCAGCTTGTAGGTGCAGTAAAACTTTCATAAATATGTTACAAATTGCTTCTATCTTTCCTGTATAAATAAAACACTGAGGGTTCCTAAATTACTTCAGAGTTACAGCAAAGCTTTGGATTGAGTTGTAAACACTATAACAATGTATCAATTTTAGAGTAATTACTTTGAAAATATGGATTACAATTTAAAGTTGCCATCCTTTTTTTCTAGTTGATTTTAAATCCATGTCCTTAATCATCCAACCCAATGCAACTGTTTTATTCATGTCGTAGCCCTGCATCTGGTTCCAGCGGTCCAGGAAATATATAGACAGTAGAAGGAAGATACTATGGCTCTCAGATCATACTCTCTTCCTTTTACTCCAGTAGTAAGGGTAGAGTTACTGTGTCTGCAGGAAATAGTAACTTATTTACATGTGACTTGTAGATATCTCTCTGCATATAGTTTACTGTCTATATTGAATTATTGTTTCTCTGGTTTATTGTCAGTTTGTTTAAATATAGTGAGAGAGCAGTAACCTGCTCAAAACCTGCTGTTAGTAGGGCAGCTCAGAGATGAATCTTTAAACAGATATTTTCACTGTCTGTAGTATGCACACTTTGCTAGTGGGTGGATTCAAGGGATTTGGTTCTCTTCTGGTAAGGTAAAATGAAAAACTAATAGGGAACTGTTGTCTGTATTAATGTCTAAGTTTGTTAGCATAATTAAATAATAATCTGTCAAAATATTTAAAACCATTAGATGAGTTTATCAAATAATTTGATAAATTGTTTGAGTTTCCACTTTTTTAATAAGACAGAAAAAACAGAATCCACATCTCGTATTGTCATAGGTGTATTGATTATGTGGCTAGAGTCTGTTCAGGAGCTAAGGCTTTTCTACCCAGCCTGATCAGTGTATACATGTCTGTATGTATGTGTATGTGCTAGAGACACGTAAAGTATTAATACAAGGTAAATGAGTGTTCACTGAGCTCTCTTTGCCATATGGCCCCTGTGGAGGATAGAGGGCCCTGGCTAGCTTAAGCCTGCCATATGGACCTGGTGGAAAAAGGTAGGTCTTACACACAAAGCAAACTTACCATATGGACTGGGTGGAGCACTCAAAACTCTAAACATTTCTCATACACCAGGGCCTTTTACACAGAAGAATGTAAAAACATACATAATACATTACACACAAAAGCCATTGAAAAATGGATCAATTGTTTAGGTTTAATATGATGCTTTCAAGCAGTGTCCAAAATGATATTAATAATCAGGGCTTATTTTGAAATAATAAAGAGGATCATCAATCATTTACAAGTGACTATTTTACTTTGCATTTAACATCTGCTGTATAATGGGACTGTACAATACCACCCTTAATGCTGTACAAAGACCGAACAGCCAAAAATAGTGATAGGGTTAAAGCAAAATTTCTCTGAATGTGTTCCCTTGTTTGGTTTTTTTTTCCCCTCCTGTTCTTAATCTGAAACACAAGGTTAACACTTTGTGTAAGAGTTGTGAGGCAAGTCCTGGACTTAGAAATGGCTTCTGTACTCCTGATCTTTTGGGGAATTGAGATTAAGCATAGGATTAGATCATTGACTCAACTTTATTTCATCTACGAAACCGAAAAGATCTGTGCCAGCTGAAGCTCTGATGTTTTGATGTCTAAGATGTCTGTTGCTTTTGTATTCAACAAATCTTCATTTACTTTCCGCACTGAAAATGGCATGGTGCTACATAGTGGTGTCTTCTTTTATAGACCAAAGCGATTGTAAAGTAGCACAGTAAAATGCTCATTATATTTCAAACCACTGGACCTAATGTTGAACCTTCCTATGCATTCCTATGTAAATGTAAGTATATTAGCTTGAATTATTTATACTTAAAAAAAATAATCAAAAGTCAGATCAGGACCATTCCAATTATGATTATACCAAAATATAGGAAAATGGAGCATAAATTAAAGATGTATTTTTAAGAACTTATTTTCCACTTTCTTATCTGTTTTGATAATGATTTAGATCTTGTTTTCACAGTTTTATATGTGAAAATGAATGAGCAGAAAAGTAGTCAAGATCTGTTTCAGTTTTGCAAGTAAGGAGATTGTTTAGGCTGGTTTGTCCCTTCAGATTTCTGTCATAATCTTTTCCTTTTCTCTATCTCTATTTTTTCTCCTCTGGTCTTTAGTTAGACTTGAAATTTCAACAGGCAGACTGATTTCTTCATATCTTGGAAGGGGAAGAAACTACTGAAACAAAGAAATCTTAGAAACAATTAGTGTTACTGAGAAAAAGGTTTGAGAAGTAAGGAAGAGATGGTAGGAAGCAATAGAATAGCCTGAGTTACAGAAAAGCTAGGACAAAGGAAAGACAAAGGAAAGTGGTTCTGAAAATAATTAAAGAAGAATTTAGATTTTAGTTTTTGAGCTCATTGAATTACTGAAATTTGGTAGAAGAGCAGCCTTCATCAGAAGCACTAACTTCCTTTCAAAAGCTGAACAAAAATCACTGAAGTTGCTGTGACTTGCTCATCTTAGTCTTCTGGGCGCAACAGTTCATAAAACCTTGTGGGGCAGTTATTTCCTGATGCAGCTCTTGCTCTTTTTCTAGGTGGGCTAAAAGCCAACCTACTGTCAGGATACTGAATAAAAGTATTATCTTTAAATACATAATGAGCTGATCAGGTTAAGATAATAAAGCTTGTGTGATTTGTTTCAGTTTGCTTAGGCAGTAACTGTTTTCACAGTACCATAATGGTAAAGATCTTTTGATTCCTGTTTTGTTTATGTACAGTTATTCCATTCATGAATTGTCGTAAAGTAGTAGAGAGCATTTGAACCACTCTTAGGTCTGTATTTTGCTTCTATTGCATAGCATCTATAATTACTTAAGGAATGAAATAAACAATTTTTCAAATAAGCTATTAGCATAAACATTGAAACATTTACAGAAATTTTGGGGTGAAACAGAGTGAGTAGAAAAATCTGTCCATGTAATGGAGTTAGAGTCCATATTTCCTTGATATTATGATAGAATGTAGATAAAAGGCCAAATGCAATATTTAAGTTGCATGAAGGTTTTAAACTGGATCCTGGGAAAGATTTTAATTTACCAGCAAGTATATGGCATGTTTGCTGTGTAAGGTACCTTAATTTTCTGTATTTAATGTAAACCAAACTGATCCAGATTACATGATGACTTCAAACTATTTTTTATCTTCCTAAATCAGTGCTGAATGTGACCCATAATGTATAAAAACATAAAGGATATTTTTTGGTCGTCTGTAATATGTATTCTGATATATTAGCATAAATTACATATTCCAAGACATGAAGACACATGCAGGCCAAATCTCACTTTAAAGTGGATGCCTCAAATGGAGCAGAAAACATTAGAGGTAAAACTTCTGCATTATTCTATCAGTGAGCATCAAGCTAGTGAATGCCATAGAAATCTCACTAATGGACACATTCTGGCAGCTTGTTGCAGATGTTTGATGAATGAATTGCAAGAGGAATCATATCAGATGTAAAAATGCTTGCCTTTTCATTCTGAATTTTGTTTCTGAGCACTCTGGGGTTTGGGGGTTTTGGTTTGTTTATTATTATGGATTTCTGTGAAAATCAGATATTAGGATATAATCTATAGGCAATGGGTTGAGAAATGTGGCTATAATATTGTAAAGGACTGTTTCTGATGCTATAAACTATGTAACTCATATTGAACTCCCATAGGCAGACAGCCAAATTTCTATTAGGATATCATAACCATATAATCCAAAATGCATACATCAATTATTGTCTACAACATTTGCATCTGAGTACTGGAACCATTCCATAGATAGACACATTAAGGACGTTTATTGTATCTGTTAAAAAACATTATTGTGAAATCATTTTATAAAGTGAGTTAAATATAACTGATAGTCTTTTATGCAAATGTGGGGGGTTTAACCCCCAAACTAAGGAAGCCTCTGTGTTATACTGCTTCACGATATTAAAACAGCTCACTCATTTTGTACCGTTCCTGGTAGAATTTGTCAAAATGGGATGCTTCACACCCTTTTGTTTCCAGTAACAATTCCTGTATTAGATGTGAGAAGAGTTAAGAGTTGGAGTTACTAGATCCCATATTTCTGTGAAAAGTGTGTATTGCCATTTGGGTACTTAAGCAAAGACTGGTCATTATTGAACTATTGGTGATAAAACATCTGTTGACTGCAGGGCTTGACCAACGCAGTCCCCTAGATACTTTCTTTTCAAAGCAGGGTTTCTTCCCCTGCATTTCCAGTGCATTTGTACCTTTTCCTTGCATATTCAAGAATTCCTGAAACTCTTACCCAGTGACCCCATACAGTTGTGTTGGGTGAGTCCATCTGACTATTTCTTAATTATTTTATTTTATTGGCATTTTTGACTCTAAGAGTGAGGCACTAATACATCTGGGGTAGGAATTTTGCCATGGAGAAGGCTCGGGAACAGGTTTTCTTAGTATGTTTCTGTCTTGCTATGCATTTTTAGACTGGCCATCTTATTCAGTGGTCTAATTAATATATTGTCAGGCTGAATATTAGAGGTACTTGATAGTATCCTTTTTATTAAAGAAGTTATTAAAATCACGGTCATTAATAGGATCTTACAGGAAAGTGAAGTGAATATAAGTATACATGTTTTAAAAATATTGGGTTTCTGCAAAAAGGACTGTCACTGAACATTTTATGTATTTATCTAAAATATGGTATTTTCTCATGTTTTTTTAAGAAACATGACAGTATTCTGTGTGAATATTCAGTTAAACAAAACACATTAATCAATAGATCCAGTCTTAGAAATTCTGACCAGCTAAATATTTTTCTGCTGGGACAAATGACCAGTGTAAGCTACCATAAATGCAAAGTTTAACCTCTTTTGTCTTCTCTGTTGAACTTGTCTGACATATTTATTTGTGAAATGCAGTACTGTTGACTTATGTGCTGCTGCTTTACACCAGGTGCCAAGCATGCCTGGTCAACTTCATCTGCTTGCCAGCATTCTGAGGACAAGGGTGTGGGGCAGGTTATGTGTTGCTGAATGAATGACAGCTGACGAGTGTTGCACAGACACATCGCCGTCTATTCATTTTCTGTTTGGGCATCCGATTCACGCTGTCAGCAGATTACCAAGAACCTGGGCCATGTGACAAGCCAGCAGGAGCATTGATGCTTAGTCCCCCATAGTGGCAAGATGGTTAGATATGGAATTCTTGAAAATGTTGACTTTTTTTTTTTTTCCTGAAGAGAATGAATATTAGAATTATTAACTGAACACAGACCAAGAAAAACAGTGTGAATACAATGCAGTTCCAGGTATTACCATAAAACCTTCATCTTCAGAGAATTACAAGTTACCAGCTGTGCTCTTATCAAGAATTCCCTTCTTACTACTGTTATGCTTACAAAAAAGGAGCAGTGTTATTTCAGCTGACAATGACAAAAATGCTAATATTATTGATATTCCTTATTTTTTAAATCACCTTAAATCCCAAAATAATAGATGTTTTTCAACTTTCATGAAATGTGTCCAGAGGATTATTAATCCAAATCATGTGGCACTTGAAATGATCCATAAAATCTAGCAAAATGCAATCGTTACATTCTGTAATGGTTTTTTCTCTGCGTTTTGCAGTAGCCATACAGAGACGGTGAAAGTATAGGAAGGAACAGGCAACACAAAACCACGAATGCATACTGTGGTGTATTGCCTTGTGTACTGCTTTTATCAGCTGAGATGTGCGTATTTATGTCCATAATTTTGAAAATGTGAGGTTTAGTGTACAATACATTAATTATGCAGTCTTTAAGCCTAATCCCTAATTTGAAGTTTGATGTTAATCAGGGATTTAGCTCAGACTCAAAATGCGTGGCTTGATCTTTGATTCTGCATACGTTTAGGAAAGCTAGATATACGACCAGGCTACCTAGGTGAGGGAGCCAGCTTCTGTAGCCAACACAGTAAAGGAGACAAATAGCTCGTATCATGAATGGTGGGTTTTGATTTCCTAACCGGATACCCCTTTACTACATAGATGATTATGGACATCCCTCAGCATGACTTTAGAAAAAGCTCAGAATGACTCTTGTGAGCCTACAGGGAGACACATTTACACAACCCTCCACATGCACTTGGGCATATAAGCAGTTCTTGTAGAATTGCTATGAAGCCAAGAAACATTCTTTTTACCACTCAGTATTGCCTGGCTGATGGAATGAAGCTAGCAGAGTACTAATTGGGACATTTGACATGAACCAGTAAAATACATTTATACTTTTTTCATCATCCAAAGCACAGATGGCCTTAATCTGCATCCGATCCCTGCCAGTAGCACGTAAGGATCTTTAAAAAAGAAATAATGGACATAGTTCTCATAATTAAGAACTGCAGGTTATAACATTATAAAATGCCTTGTATTTATGCTAATATATTGTTAAAAATGCAGTAAAAATATTTAGTGTACCTTTCTAACCATCACTTTATCTTTAGGAATTTATATTTATTTAGAGTTAATTAATGTAAGTTACTGTCAGGTGTTCAAGATATTTGTACTTTATAGTTATCACATATATGCAGAATCATCTCTGACTATCTCATTTCTTCTTTATTCCTGACCGTTCTATGTATTTTAAAAAAATTGTGTGGAAAATTTCTGTGAGTGAACAGGATAATTTTTATTACAGGGACAGAGAAACCATATAATTTCATTTTGCGCATTATGTGTTATGATGCCAAAGTACACAAAGTGGAAATATCACTGGCATTCAATTGTATGGTAAAATACATTTGTTTAAAAATACAAATGATAATTTATTCTGAAATATTGTGAAATCCTTAGAATAAATAAATCAGCAAATACTGCTTGACCCAGCCCTAATCAGTAATAGGCTGCAAAATAAGATAAAGGTTATTAAAATAATCCTTTTATTGAAAGAGAAAATTAGATAAGTTGCGCTGATTGACTCTGAGGCCCTCCTAGGGACATGTAAAATGAAGAATAAACTCAGCTTGATCTAGTCCAAAAAGCCTGAAGAAATCCTCACAGCTGGAACATCACCACTAATTACATTTTTGGTTTTTGGATATATTTTGCCAACTCTTTCCATTCATTTATAGTGATGTTATACTAGTAATTCCTTAACAAAACTAAAACATGTGAACTTTAAAGAACATATTTTTATATATTTGCTGTTGACAGCTATAAATTTCATTTAAATTGAACTACAGTTCTTGAAATAACTGCAAGAATTACTTGTACAAAATATGCTGTGTTAAAAAACGACGTTTGGCTGTTCTGTTTATTTATTGCTGCGTCAGTATGAATTTCTTGCTCCTGGGCACTCTTTTTCCCCTCCTTCACCACATAATCCCAATCCTATTATCCCTTTCCAAAGTATTCGGCCACCTTGAGTGTCCTTCTTTTCTATTTTCTCAACTCAGTGTTCCCTCACTTCTTGATTAGTCCCTGTCTCCTTGTCAAGTCATCCCTGTTTCCAAAGCCCCACATCCTGATTCCAGCCTGTTTTTTCCGCCATGTTCATAGATAAATTGGCTTACAAGGTATCAGCATAAAAGGGATATCACTGAACCTGGGAGAAAGAGAGGTCCCTAATCTTGTGTTCAAGGGGTTGATTCTTCATCTGGCTCTAATTTCCCATTATGGGGGCAACTTCAACTGCAGTATGCTCAGTGACCCTGTGTGGCAGTGAAGAATCATCTGTAGGGACTGCATTTTCTTTAAAAGGATTAAAGAAATACTGGAAATGTATTAACTGAAACTCTATTTTCCAAAAAGGACAAGCATCAGGTTAGACTATTGTATTTTCAGTAGTTAAAATCAGACAGAATTGTCAGTAAATATGAGTCTTACTGTTGATGGGCAAGTCCTGCATATAAACCGACCTCCAAAGTGGACGTATAAAACTAGGTTCTTAGGTACTTTTATTCTTGTGTAGTCCTTTACATCAAGTGAAAGTGTGCGTATTTTGAAGCAATGCCACTTACAAAAATGGTCCGTGATGGTAGAAGTGATAACACAGATGTATGAGTTCTGTAAGACCCATTTGCACAAATATATGTGACTGCACCAGGTTTAAAGCCATCGTGTGCAATGTACACATCCAAGAAACATATTATTAGTAGCTGTGGTCCTTTCCATGTAAGCTTTTAATCTCTTAGTCATATTTCATTATTGGTGAGTTACTATTCCCAAAGTCCTCAGGCAAACATACCAAGCCAAGAAATAGAACTTGGTGGACAGCATTTGCAATGGTACTGTTAACTGTGAGAGCACCAGCTTCTTTGAAGTGTTACAGAAACAACAACCAGCAAGTCAGTCTGTTTGAATATTTGATATTCTCCCCTTATTTCCAGCTGCCACAGTTGCAGATGTTTTAATTTCAGAGTATTTGGATGTCTTGGAAAACTGATTTTAGCATAAAAAAGAAGAAACTAAAATGTAGAATGAGAAAAAATATGTTTTTATAAGAGTTAGTTTCAGTACATTCCTTTTACAGTTCGTAACATCCTTCACAGTCATCTCACATTGCCCCTAGTTATGTGCAGGAAGAATCTTGAATGACCAAATCTATAAAGCAGCCAAATGATATGGGAATTGAGCAAGAGGATTTTATTTTTTTTTAATCTGCCTGAAGTTGATAAACATTTCAGTTTAGGACATGGGACCCCCTGTTTTTTTTGTGTTAATATAAATCAACATTTACAGATTGTCCTGGTTTTGACTGGGATAGAGTTCATTTTCCTTCTAGTAGCTGGTACAGTGTTATGTTTTGGGTTCAGTATGAGAAGAATGTTGATAACACACTGATGTTTTCAGTTGTTGCTAAGTAGTGTTTAGACTAAGTGAAAGATTTTTCAGCTTCTCATGCCTAGTCAGCAAGAAGGCTGGAGGGGCACAAGAAGTTGGGAGGGGACACGGCCAGGGCAGCTGACCCAAACTGGCCAAAGGGGTATTCCATACCATGTGACATCATGCCCAGTATATAAACTGGGGAGAGTGGGGATGGGGGGATCGCTACTCGGGAACTGACTGGGCATCAGCCAGCAAGTGGTGAGCAATTGCATTGTGCATCACTTGTTTTGTATATTCCGATCCTTTTATTATTACTGTTGTAATTTTATTATTGTTATTATTATCATCATTATTAGTTTTTTCCTTTCTGTTCTATTAAACTTATCTCAGTCAGGGGGAAGTGAGTGAGTGGCTGCATGGTGCTTAGTTGCTGGCTGGGGTTAAACCATGACACAGATGAATTAAAATAGAAGAGCTTGTCACACCTGCAACCCCTAACTTTGAGGAAGATGAAATATAAAACTTTGTAGTAAAGGGTGTTTGACAGCATAAACCAAAATCATATTAAGCCAAATGGAATAAATTGTTTCCACAAAAATGTATGCACCAGATTTATGATAGTAAAAAGTGAAAACAGGATCTTCTTTCATCATTCAAATGGTAAAAATGAGCCTGTTTTAGGAACAAATACACATGAAGTATTTTACAGAGAACAAAAAAGCATCAAGATGCATTACAAAAAAACATTAAATTATTACAGAAAGGCAGTAATCTGCATAGTATTTTTTGGAGCCAGCTATTATTTCTTGCATTCAAATCCTGGCAATACCAATATTCTCCAGTTTGATTGGTGACCGGTCTGAACTTATCCTACTTGCTTTTAGGAACAAAGACAAGAGAATGCCTACCTCCATTCATCTATTATTGTATAAATAGCTGTCACAGCTTCCAGGATGTCTGTTTCTATGTTATCTGGTGAAAGAAAAAAATAGAATGGCAACAAACCAAACACAGTGAAAAATGTTCGTTGTATTTGGCCCAAACCAGCTGCTGTTTGCAGATAAAATCTGGTTTGAACAGAAACAGGTGAATTTTGGAAATTGAGGAACAATGGATAGAGTGGATGTAGCATTTACAAGTATGTTAAAGATACGTGTCGCATTCAGACTTGCCTGTTATGGTGATTTAGTTCATATGTCAAGGCACATATTCATCTCTGCTCAGATACTGTAGAGGCTTGGGTAACAGCTTGTCCTATCCTTGTTTATTTGTTAATTTATAACATCTCCGTTCCCAGCACAAGCCAAAGCAGGCTTGGACACTTCTTTGTTCTGCCTTGTTCTTTCTTTTTTTTCCCCTTTCTTTACACTGTTGTGCTCCCAGCTCTGACAATGGAGTTGTAGATTGACCCTCTTGCCCCTCTTGCCCTGACTTGTCTTCAAATGCTTCCTTTGATGCGTTTAGACTGAAAATGCCAAATCTCTGTTTCCCAGCAAGGGCTCATCATTTTTGCAGCATTGCTCTGCTGGTAGGTTAAGAGGAACATTAGTAGTTCCTTTGCAACAGTTTAAAAGATGTTAGGCTAATTGTTATTTGGAAACAAAGATATCTCATCGTATTGAGAAAAGAGAACTTCTGCAGGAATGGAAGATTTTTAAATGCTTTAATGGCAAGAGGTCATATTATTTTGCTACTAAGGCGGTATGTTTTAATTGGCTGTGTTTACAATGTGGTTTTTCTTAAAAATGCATTTCTTCAAGATTCCCTCAATCATCGCTTATCTCACATCCACAAATATCCATGCTTCCTGTGTATAATATGTACATTTGCTCTGATTCAAACATACTCATACTCAAAGTTTATTTCACATGGGACATCAAGAAAACAAAGTCACATTAGTCTGACTTTTTTTTCTGTGTTGAAGTTTCATTAAAATAAGTTCATACTAAGTTCAGCTCTCTAGTCTTACCCTTCAGTGTAAATTTGTTTCTGTTATTTATTATAACATGAGTTTAGATGTTATTTTGAGTTCATACCATTCTAACCTTTTTTGAGTTACCTTGCCTATTGGAAAAGCATGCCACATGTTGTTAGGAAAATCTTTGCAAATTTCACAACATATTTTGAGCATGCACAAAGTACATCAAACTTAATGTATATTTAATTTTAAAGTAGTAATACAGTAAAAAATTTCATCCCTTGCTTAAATTCTTGTGTTAGGAGCTTTCTGTGTCTCAACAATTGCATGGAAGAGCATAGTTTTTAAGCTAATTAAGGCTTATGGAATTTTTAAGTGGGTCAATTTTATCTAGTATGTTTTAAAATATTTTTACAATTTGAGACCTAAAATATTAGTAAGATTCTAAGTTGTCTTAGGAAGTATGAGAGGTCATTGGTTCATTTCTCTGACAAACCTGGAGGCAAATGCTGTCTATTTTTAGTTTACTTTCTAATTTATATGACACAACTCCACCATCCATACTAGTGATTAGACTCATTTCTTGCTATACCATGCAAGTCCAATACCTTCACTGGAACCACTGATCTAAAGAAGTCTTTAGCCAAAACACTCAGTGATGTAACACAGAGGAGGGTTTGTAATTTTTAACTTTTTAAATTTTTTTTTAATGTTGGGTAGGAGTCATTTGGGCAAGCCACACTTCCAGCAGAGGAAAAAAAAGCTTTCAACTATGCAATAATATTGTGTAGTGTTTATCAATCCATTGTTTAACCAGTTTTGTTTAAGTTTTGGGTTGTTTCTTTCTGTTAAGGAAAGCATAACAATTCTGACAGCAGTTTGGAAAAAGACATTTAGTAATGATTTTTCACACTAGAATAGGATTTGAGAAGGTGAACTAGCAGTATGATCTGAGAACAGTAAGTCAGTTTGCAATACCCAGGAATACCTAATTTATTTTTTCTAATGAAGTGGTGAATATTTCTATAAAAAAGAGTTGGGAAGAAAAGAAAAAAATCATATTTAGGGCCAAATTTTAGTATGATAGTACAGAATGACTACAGAGGTATCCATGTTGCTGTGGGGTGGCATGAGGGCAGAGGATACAACTAGAGAGTACATTTTTCAGAACCTGCTTTGAATCTCAGTAAGGTAGATAGGAAATGGTTCAGTAATCTACAGGCAGTGTTTCTCAGCACTTTGTGACATGACTGGAAAATTTAAATACAGCTGAAAAAATCTTTTATGACTCTGAATGGACTGAAGCTTTCCTTGGTCAACATCAATTCCTTTCACAAAGCTTATCTTGGTAAGCTTTTGAATGATGATGAGAAAGCAGTAATTGTGGCACAAACTGTGACAAATAGGGGACATGAAATGGAGTCTTACTCCTTGTGTAGGCTACTCTCAGCCTGAGTCACAGTGAAGTAGAAAGAACAGCTTCCATGGTAGGACTGATCTCGCCAAAAGCAGATCTTTCCATCTGAGCTAGTCAGCTTAGGCTTCTCTCAACAGATGTGTCTAGAGGAAGTCTTGTCTCCTCCTGCAGTAGATGCCTGTGATAGTTCAGTGGATTAGTACCTTAAAGTGGTGTCTGCTTCTCTCCCCTGGCTATAGAAAGAGCTAAGTAAGGCCAGCCCAGAAGCAGATGTCCAAGTGCCTTTTTGGTATTTCTGTGGAGGGACATAGTGGGTGAGGCTTTTACTCTAGCACTGTAAATACTGGCCAGCACTACAGAGCTGGTGAGGAGATGGGGCAAGAAATCTGCACATGAACATGGTTGATGGAGATTACTTCCTTCTGGAGAAACAGTGGATGGGGACTGTTGGAATGAACTGGGACTCTGAGTTACGTTTTTTCTGGTGCTGGGGTCATCAAAGCCTACATTCTAACCCTTCGTTGCTGCAGATTTCGATTTTCGTGGTCCTAGACTGTGTCCACGTAAGGAAATACTGCACCCCAGTCAAAGAGAGAGCTCTTTTTAGGCAGCTAGGATCAGAACTTTCATATCACACAATTCCTAATGTACATGATAGGATAAATAGAGAAATATAACTATTATTGAAACTATAATTAAATAAAGTGCAGAAAGAAAAAGAAATTAAAATACCCCAAAACGTATATATCTTGTAATGATCAAAGCCCAAATGGAAAAGAACAAGTCTGAAAAACTCTTCTGTAGTCAAATAGCTGTGCAGAGATCTGCATAATACCAAGAGTACATTCTGATGTCCTTGTATTGTGTTGAGATACTTCAATATGTGTCAGTTAATGACTGAGCCCTTGGTAAGAAGTGTATGTATAGATATATGTATCTATATATATGTATAGATAGTTTTCCTTTTGAAGAATTCAGATTAACATCTGGTGCAAAGGAATTGACCTAAATTTCTGTATCGTATCAACAGTAGTCTAAAAATATTTCAAAAAATTAAAAAAAAAAAAAGCCAGGGTATTGAAGTTTCTATTAATTGCGGGGGTTTTCTTTTTTTTTTTCTTTTTTTTTTACCCTTACTTTATAATCCGTTCACAGATTATCTGTGAAACTTTAATCTTACAAGTCTTCAAGCTGTGGGAGTTTTTTCCCGTTGTGATGTCAGAACTGATCAGATCTGATTGTTACAAAGATCCCACTAAGGAGTTCAGCACTAATTGTTAGAAGATGTCCATGCTTAAAAAAATTAGGCCAGTGATTGTAACCATGCTGTTAATTTCATGTATTGTTCAGAGCATGTTTCAATTGTGGGAATCAGGTGTACTTTCTTGATTAAAAATGCATTAAGGAGCTGTAGTTTTTCTCAGTGTTGCAGAATCTTCTGAGCTGTAAGTGAAACCATTAAGAGCAGGAAGGGTTAATTGTATGGGAAGCCTCATATTCAAATACTTCTCATATACAAAATATATGTCATGCTAGAAAATATTCTATTGTCAATCCAAATAGAACACAAACTAAAATGAGATAATTGGGAAGGTGCCCATAAAGTCAGCCTGAATATATTATCACAAGTATATGTGAGATAATATTTGTTTTAAAAAGATTCTATGGCACTGTAAACTCAGTCTCATTAGAGACTGCATTTAAAAGGCTTATAAAGTTACTCATTAATGTTATCTTGTTGTATCTCCACAGCTTTTTCATTAAAGAAAATTCAGCAGAAAGCATTTTCTCCTGATAGCAGGAACCAATTTGCAATAAATGTTCTGGAAACCACTAGGGAAGCCATTACTGAGGTCTAATAAAAACAGACAAGCGTAACTTGTTCTATATTTTTGTTTCAATCACATACAGATGAGACCCCGCTCTCCACACCAACCGCAAGAGACAGCCTTGACAAACTTTCTCTAACTGGGCATGGGCAACCACTACCTCCGGGTTTTCCATCTCCTTTTCTATTCCCTGATGGATTGTCCTCCATAGAGACCCTTCTGACTAACATCCAGGTAGGCCTTTCTGTAGATCAGCTTAAAGGGATGGAGAGGCGCCAGTTGCAGATTTGTCTAAATTAATATAACCATTCTAGCTTAATCAGTTCATAAGATTATTTGGATCAACTAATTTACTGAAACTTTCTAGTAATTTAGGTTTTAAAGGAACCACAGCAAACAAGTGAATTTAGAAGCTGTCAGATACAGTGCATAAAAATACAGATTGTATATTAAATCACAGCAGAGAATTCGATGAAAATTACATTGGTGTTTTTAACAACATTTGTCTTAAATGCTCTTTTTATTACAGGCTAATGAAATGTATCTTACTGTTTAACTTTATCTCATTTACTAAGCAGAGAAACACTTCTTTAATAAATAGTTATTTTAAGTTGCTGGAGTGCCAAGGTAGAAATGATATTTAAAGCTATTTGAAATGTGTCTCCCATAAAAGCATTCACAAAAAGCACTTCTATTATAAATAAGCTCATTTCACTTACAGTACTGTCTTCAAAGAATAGACTTCAAAGGGTACTACCAAATTTTCTGCAGATTTCCTATTGAGTAGTCACGATGTCTACTGGGTGTACAATACAGCCTGATTCAAATATTATTTAAGGTATACACTAGCATGCAGCTTGGAGCCAAGATGTTAGTGTTTCATATTAGAATGAAGAATTTTTTTGTCCACAAATTCAGTGATCATGTGTTCCCCAGATGCAACTTTTGCAACAATATGGTTGTATGTTGCATGCAAGCAAAATGATAGTGCAGGAAATAATGCAGCCATATTGTACTCATTCCAGATAAGCCTCATCTGTGCAGCTGCTAACTTCTAATGTATTTGTCACAATATTTTTCCCTGCTCATTCCTGCAAATATATAAAATCAATTTCAGCAAAGGCTATGACAGAGTAGGGCCAAATCCTGCTCACTTGACTTTCTTAAGCAATCTCATTAAAGTTTATGGCACTTCAGAGTTGGTTTATGAAAAGTATATGATCTATTCATTGGTGATGTTTTGAGATCTAATAATGAAAAAATACTGCTACTTAAGTATTGCTATATCTGCCTGGTCTGAAAGAGCATATTTGTGATTGCTTTTTGTGGTTCTGAGACTTAGGATCTTAAATATTTAAATCATAAGCCAAAGTAATTCTACAACAGCTAGCATTCTTCTAACAGATCTGCTGCAATCTGTAAAGAATGTATTTTTTTCTAAAGGAAGAAATACAGTTAGCAAAGTATGTAATGTTTTAGCTGTGCATGCATGTACAGGAAAGTTCTTAATAATTTTTTTGACAAATGTGTGCACTCAATGTCTCTAGACAGCAACTTAATGAGCAAAGCATTCAGCATCAACAGGTTAGCTAATCTTGTGATTGAATATGAGAGTGCTGCACTACTTCAGGATAAATGACCAGGATTAATTTGCCAAGAATGCATTCAGTCTTGTTTTACAGAAAATGTGAACATGAAATTCAGTCATTGGTTTTGTGTTTTTTTGTTTTTTTTTTAAAAACC
Organism: Buteo buteo; assembly: GCF_964188355.1. Taxonomy (NCBI): domain Eukaryota; kingdom Metazoa; phylum Chordata; class Aves; order Accipitriformes; family Accipitridae; genus Buteo; species Buteo buteo. The sequence goes on from NC_134184.1 coordinate 19,078,463, forward strand.
CCTAGCCTTACCTGGAGTGAAGAGCTAAAATAAAAGGCAACATTGTAAAGAAACCAGAGACTTCTTTATGCCTTCTCTCATTGTGCTTTTGTACTTACTGCTCCTTACCGTGAGGTTCCACATCACAGCAAATCATCTCTCAAGGTAGACAGGTGGGACATAAGTCCTTTTGGATTTTTTCACTATGTCCCCATGTCACATTACCTCGTTTCCACAGATCTCTGGGAATCCTTTCATATACCATCAAGGCATTCCCCCACCCCCACCCCCTAGATTTTATCTCTATCAGGACAACATCAGTAAACCACTTCATACAATAAAATAAAAAATAAAATAGAGTCTGTGAGCCTATTACAAGCACAGTGCCATTTAAAATGGTTTCCATATTTAGCAGTTACTGCAATGAGAGGGGTCTACTCCAGGCCCACAAATGAGTTAGATACTGTGATACTGACACTTTCAGAACTGAGTTTTAGGTATTAGACTACAAGTTTAAACTCGTTAATGGGATTTGTGGAAAGAGCAAATTCTGTACTGTGGTGCCTGCTTGCAATATCATTTGTGACTTTGCTAAGAAATGCATAAGCACTGCCTGAAACCCATGATGCATTTAGTACATGAGTCAGAAGGACTCTTGTCACTGCGTAAATTCCTCTTTGCTCTCCTTTGGTCCAGATGAATTTTGCATCCCTTTCAGTACAGAAGTGTGGATTCAAAGGAGAGGTGGAGCAGTAAGATCCCTCACCATTCTCTTGTTGCTGCTATGCTAGCAATGGAGCAGATCTAAAGTTCTGGACAAGATGATCTGGCCTACAGTCCATTCCCTGCCTCCAGTACTAAGGTGCTTTTGAAACAAAATAGCAGAAATCTAGCCAAAGGCTAGATGAGTGGTTTTGGTAAACGCTGTTCTTTTTTCCCCAGGGTTATGAATGATGAAAATACGGATGCATCCTTTCACAGAAAGGGTATATGTCTGCTTTTGAAATGCAAGTGTACATCTTCATTTGGTCAGGAGACTGGAGTGCATGCATGACCTGCCACATGGTGGTGGTGGAGGTTCCTATATTTTAGGGATATGATGGTCACATGAATACGTAGGCAAGCAGCCTCTGGCTACACCAATGTGCATGGACGTGATGGTACATGTCTGTGCTGTGATCCCCTTGTGTATATTCGGTTGTCTGAGGTGCAGGATCTGGAAGACCTGCGTAATATAGACTTTGGGTGCCTCCAGAAGAGGTTGTAGAACCTGTCCTGGTTTAAAATAGAACAACATTAGTGTACTGTGTGGCCACTAGGAGCTCTAATTTTGACCTTTGTCAGGGTAAGGAGGATCCTAAACCTTGCCATGGGCACAGTGCTTTTGGGTATGTGAGCAAAAATTCCAAAACACTTTTGATATTTGAAAACAAAATGTGCTAAAAGTCTTGCAGGTGCTGAAGAGCTTAGGTGATTGAACTCAGTGCCTAACTCGACTTAATTCCTTAGACTCAGTCTAAGTCTGAGTCGTGGCCACTAAACAGAAGTGAGTCTGTGTCTTCTATCCATACTGAAGTTAAATGGATAGCCTCTAATCACTCATTCATAATTTTAGGCAAAAGTTAGACCAGCCTGTTTGCTATCACTGTCAGCAGGGGCTGCTAGTTAGGTTTGTATATCATATATATGTTTTTCTTACTTCTCTGTAAATACTTATTGAAACAAAAATACAATGTTTAATTATTTGTACATTTAAAGAGGAGATAATAACAATATACAGTACCCAGAACAACTGATGTTTATTTCTTGCTGGGGACTGCTGAAATGCAAATAATAAACTGTAACAAAATGTAATTAAACAAATACACGTAGAAAATAAATGAGATTGGGGACATATTTTCTTATTCAGATGTATATCTGCACATCTAAAAGGAAGAGAAAATAAATTTCCCCAGAGAGCTTAAATTAAGTGATATGTCTATTCCTTCCCAATGTATATTTGTTGATTTCTTCCAGATTAAATGCTGGAAGTCTTACGTGCAGCTGCAGGGAGGATGAAGGGTGATGGAAGGTGGGTCACAGCAAAATGCTGTGTGGGTACTAGTGAGAAAGCTAAAGATGTTTCCATACCCCTTGCTTAAGTTCACCTTTTTTGAGTCATGGCCCAATTATGCCAAAGTATGTTACAGCCACAGCCTTTCATGATACTGCAATATTCTTGGGTAATAGTAGTGTTCTTTTAAGCTTTTAGAGTCTGAATCTTTATTGTCCCTGAGTTGAATTTCCATTAATATCTAAGGGATGAATTAGTTGCACCCTGATAGCTATATTTTTCTATCAAGACTGTACTGTATTGACACACTCTTGTTGCTAAGTATTTTTAAAGAGAGATGTAAAATAAGTTGCAAGTATCCCATTGATATTAATAAAAGAAACGCATGATTACAAACTAAATTCCCCTATGAAAACAAAGGAAACTACTGGCTTTATTGCTGTGAGTCTCCTACACTGTTACCATCTATGACTAAATACACAAGAGAAAAATACTGCAAACAGTGGATAAAGTAAAAATCACAGTTTTACTTCATGTTACTTTATTTATCTTCTGATAAAATTCAAGAGAATTATTTTCTTTTTCACAGAAAGTATTAATGGAAAAAGGTCATTTATGCTTGTGCAATATGCCTTTACCTGTGATGGAGATATTCGGTCTGAGATATTACAAAAATGTCTTTGTGGAGTCATCTGTAGAGATAGTCAAGCTGTGTTATCTTACCTTTCTTATGTTACTAAGTCAGTAGTCAGTTACAAATAGCAAATATTCAAAAATTAACCTATGAAGTGAACTAAAAATGTATATATTGATTTTTTTTTTGCAAGCCTTTCACTAGATAGTTTTAATGATGAGAGCATACTAATTACATATAACTTCCTGACTAAAAGAGAAACAATGTTATTTGAAAGTGTTTTCACCATGAATAGCTACTATTGCAAAAGGAAGCCCCTGAGCTACAAATCTCTGGAAGCTGGGAGGTTTGACTAGGAAAGCTTCACTGTGTGTGTGCCTTGTTCTTCTAGTTTTCCTTTTTCACTCACTGTGGGCGATTGTTGGAAGCAGGCTATGTTCTAGATAGACTACTGAACTAGCTAGTAAGGCCATTTGATGTCATATATAACTGTGTAGCTAACTACATTATGTTAGACAGAACACACTGTAGATGTAGCTAGAAAAAGAAAGAGCTTCTATATACCTTCCTTTCCACCCCTTTCAAAATAGAAAATACATTAATTGCTATTTTGAAAAATAATGATGGGTAATACTGACTTTAAACCTGAGTTGAGGTTTGATATGTGTTTAATTTCTATAGGATCAGTAGACTGCCCTAACGTGATGGTGTTTTTGAATATGTTTGAGAATAGGAAGAAACATGAACCATATATCAACTTAACTTTTTATTTGGGACATCTCTGAAGAATTTATCGGTGGAAAATATTAAAACAAGTGCATTAAAGTAAACAAACCAAATCTGAATGACCTATAAATCTCCAGGGGAAAAATGTCCATTTTTGACATTATGTTGAAATAAAAAAAAATTATTAACAGTGACACAGAGGGGATGAATGGCATGCCATGTTTAAAGCCTGGCTCCAGATAGAGCCATACTGTATTAAAAACAAATCTGGAACTTGAGCATGTTTGCTACAATTATCATTATCCAGCCTCCATAACATCTGACCTTCCCTAAAGGGAAATATTTTCTTTTTGTTAATGTCCTGTGTTGCACTGCATTTCCCATTGTCATTGGCAGCATATTGATTTAATATCAGGTTAGAGGATTAGCCATAGCAAATACAAGTTGGACATACTGTATTTTGTATAATCTTTTACAGCTGATCCACTGGGAGAATTAATAGAATTTCATGCAACTCTGAAATTGCTATTCCTGTTCCAAGGGGCACTGATGATTTTTAGATGCTGTACTTTTTAGTTGTTTTTCTCACCCCCTTCTGCATTGAATACAGGGAGATACTGAACATTTCCAGTATTTTTGCATTAGAGCTGTCATTGGCAGCAACAGCACTTTTGCATATGCATCAGTTTGGCTCTAGTGCAGATTTTTCTTCACATTGGACGCCTACTGATGTGCACTGATTTAACTTCTAAAAATGAAACTTAATTTTGTGTAGCTTATAAGTAGTCCCTGGTGGGTCTTGGCTCCAAAAAGCTAATATTTTTCAGACATAATCAGCAGCAATAGGTAATGTATTACCATTAGCTACGTTAGCAGCAAGTATAAAAAAAGGAAAGGTTGGGGGAGGGAGTGTGGTGTAGAAATTCAATAGAAAATGTAAAACACTTTTAGCAGCTTCGTACTTTGCAGCAATTCTTAATATAAAATTACACACATCAGTGTTACACTCTAGCATTATTCTCCATGTTTATTCATAATGATTGTTTCATATTTAAAGAACACCAAAATATTGTGTTTTGTCAGCCAAGGACAATAATAGTTTAATAGTAATTTATTTTAAACTGCTACTGATAATACAACCAATCAACACATTAAGTGGTGCCAACATTGGCATCTTGCTAAATAATCTCTAGGCTTTGCACTGAGAGTACATCTTTCAAAGATAAGTCAACAAGAGCAATCAGAGCAGAAAATTAGAATTTGGTATCTTAGAATTAAAATACAGCTAAACTAAAGTTTTAATTGGGGTGATCTAAAAGGGCACTTGATGTAATGATCTCTTTCATTTGTTACTAATTGTTTGTTCCTGATGAAGAAGAAACATGTACATGAGTGTAGTTGGATTGAGTAAAGATGGCAGTTGCTTTAGCAGCTCGATTTTATTGTTAAACAAGATGGATTGTAAGAATTCGGGAGGTGTTTGCAGCTTTAAACCTACTTGACAATACACTTTTCATCAACAAATACTTTTCATGTAATTTCACTTGATATGGTTTATTAGTGATTTGGATGAATCACATATTCCAGTAAGTGATGAATTGGACGAGATTAAAATTTTCTAGAGTTTAAGTGCAAGTCAGAAGCAGGTACTTATAAACAACTCCTACTTCAGTTTCTTACTATTTCAAATGCATCCCATATAGAAAACATAGTCTGTGATGGTTGTAAATGTAGGAGAATATGGCGGGGAAAGGGAACAGTATTCAGGGGGTTATTAACTTTTAAAAAATAGATTGGAAAGGCTTTGCAAATATTTAAAATTGTATTTTACTTTGCATATGTCTGTAGAGCTTTATATTTAGCATTACGTGATTTTCTTCAGTAGTCCTCCAGGTTTAACATTCAACACAAAATACGTTTGTGTTTTACCTATTTTAGAATAGCATTGGTTCTTTTAAAGAAAACTGCTAAAACTGTAAACATATTTGTAAGCACATTTGTTGTGTTGCCATTGTTATATTGTATTTTCAAATGTGGTTCTATACTTATGTATTGTATATCATTTTGGTGACCATCTGGGCCTTACAGTCAGAAGGTGTTGAGTTCTTTCAGTTCCTGTGGACTTTAATAGACTGAAGTGTAACAGAGCTGCAAAGCATTAAGCTCTGAATGAGACAACACTTGAGGCAACAATTTAGTTAAGAATGAGGATTAGGAGTACTGAAAATAACAGGCTCTGAAAACAGACTTAAAAGAGGAGTTTGAAGGACACAAGTTTCAAAGCAGGCATTGACATTGGGAAGACTAGTGGGATAAATGTGCAGACTGACACTCATGAAAAATACTGTTTCCATTTCTCAAGTATCATCATACTGGCTTCTTTTTCCATTCCTTTTGGGAGATATTTCAAACAATTTTAGTGAAAAAAGCATGCAACCCAGAATCCAATTTAGGAAGCGTGCCTGAGGTGGGAGGAAGCTTACTTGGGAGTTGGGGGACATGATTTCTTGTCTGTAATGTGGTTGTTCTGAACCCAGGTCTTGAGTGTGAACATTTTATCTGTTAGCTGAATGCTTTCCTAGCAGAGCTATTGGGGAGTACTCTTCAATCTCTCTTGTTGGTATTGTTTTGCTTTATATCAGTAATTAAATCTCTGTTGGGTCAAATTATCTGTATAGTTAAGTTGTCAGGAGACTTGCCTAGGATACAGAAAAGTTAGGTTCATATCCATGGAGGTTCATATATGCATATCCATACTTAATTATCTACTTTATTATGATAGCTTTAAGGGGAGAGGTCCAGGTGTAAGACCTAAGAGCCTGATGTCCAGGCTTCTGGAAAATGGAAATCTTTCCTCTTCCCATTTATTTCAGTTCGTTTCTCCTCCTCTTTTTCATACCCTATCTCAGTGTCCTAACTATCTAGTTATTAGCTGTGCTGGGATCTTCCTGTTTCCTTGCAAAAAAAAAGGAATTGTGAACTTGAAATTCTCAAGAGAAGTTTAGAATAGGTTGAATCATAATCTCCTGATTCAATAACAACAAAAAAAGGTAGAGTTTATTTCAACCATACCAGGTCAAGAAATTGAGAGATGATTGTATTTTGTTCTCTGCTGTGAGGTAACAATTGTACAAGGTCAGGGAACAGACTTTTTAAAATAGAGATATCTTCCTGCTTTGTGACTGTCCTCTGCTTAGCATCCCAATAACCCTGTCTTCCTTGGAAACTCTGTGAAATATGAAAATATTTGAAAGTAATAATAATTAACAACAATAAGGAGCAAAATGGCAAGCCTTTAAAAGAGTCTTTCTCCCTTTGGTAATTTCCATTGGCTTGAGTTGTACCAGAGACTGAATTTGCCATACTGTGGATGATGTGATTGTGAGACTGCCAATTCTTTTTAACGGGAGAGCTTTTTGTTTAGGTCACAGGCAAGTGCCTGATGTACGCTTTTCTCTTTTATCTCTTACAAAGAATAAACCTATCCCTATAACTACTTCACATTATTTATACACACAGTCAAAGGTGAGTTTGCGTTTTCTGGGAAAATTTGACTCCCGGCTTTTTACGGATTTTTGCCCACCTGTTAAAATCAACTCCAGTAAAAATTTGCTGTTGATAATTCGGAGGCTTTGACCCAGCAACAGGATTATTTCATTTGTAAAATCTCACATGAATAATCAAGGAAAAATAGCAGAAGTTATTTATTATGTCAGGTGTTCTAACATTTTTCAAACCTTATCCAACTTTATCTTTGAACAGGGTCTACTAAAGGTTGCTATAGACAATGCCAGAGCTCAAGAGAAACAGGTCCAACTGGAAAAGACAGAGCTGAAGATGGAGCTCTTCAGGGAACGAGAACTGAGGGAAACACTTGAAAAACAGTTGGCTGTGGAGCAGAAGAACAGAGGTATCTTAATTAAGCAGACATAAACACCTTGTAATTTATTTCCTTAGGAAACCTAATTTTTTGTCAAACACCTGTGTTTGATCAAAACTTTTCCCCTTTACCTCATGTTATGTCCAGGCTGACTGCAATGCAGGAGGTTTTACAACCTGCCTGTTTCTGCATAGGATCTTCATGAGATTTAGAACTTCCTTTTTCCCAACGTTTTTCTTGAACATTACTTATTACATCAGTAATATACAACACAATTATGAATGCCATAGGTGCTGTTATGGACTTTGGCAGGCTGTGATCATTATGAAAAAGGATAGCTACTTAATACAATGACAATTTGTATAAAATTTAAGAATCCACAAGGCCGTAGGAGCTCTTGTCTCTGTTTTATGTGCTAGGATCATATATTGCATATTTAAGCAAACCGTATGTAATAAATATAAAGATAATGGTAATATATAAGCCCTTTATCCTGCACAGTAGATCAAACACGTGTTTGTAGAAGGAACAGTTAAGGTTCTTCTTGATAAGGCAGTAGCATTAGTAGCATTTCAAACATTAACATCAGCCCAGTGTAAAGCATATACATGTTAAAGATTTTTAAATAATTTCATTGATAGTAAAGGTAAAGCAGTTTACAGTGATTTGCATTAACTATTTGCATTACGAGCACGTTCCCATCTTTCTTTATGGGTCTGTTTTTCTGTATATGTATGTCTTGCCCTTTAATAGTGTCTAATTACTTTGCAAGGGACAGTTAACCTCTGGGGCCCACTTGCTGTTTAACACAGACCATGACAAGTCAGATATGTATTTTTGCAGGGCTACAGTTATAACTCTCTTCTTGTCCAGTTTAATTTTCTGAGAACCAGCTAAGTAGGGAATCCTGAGAACACTTGGATTCACAAGCAGTATCATTTATACCTTTAACTAACAAGCTAGCAGTAAGTACACAATATAATCCCGTTTCATGCCTTGACCCATTAAAAGGTAGGACTGTCACATCATTAATTTCCCTTTTTTAACTTTTCAGAATACATTTTTAAAGTCAATTACTATTAACAATTATCACAGCTGTGCAATGAATCATGCCTTTGTTCACAACTGCCCTATTTTGCTCAGTACAATTCACTACTTTTACACTTTAAAAATAGTTTTGTAAAAGAGCTTCGTTGTTCTTCACATCCTTCTACCTCTATGTGTCACAACTGCTCAAATATATATTCCCTTTTAGAGTTAGGCAGTCACATGCACAATAGAAAAGGGGGGGGGACACCTAACTGACCTTACTTGAGTTTTGCCATCTAAAAGTTAAGCACCTCATTTAAGTTAATATAAGTTCCCTTTCTCATCATTAAAGAAAGAGATTCGTTTATCCTGTTCTCAGTCAGGTAGGTGGGGTCAATTACACCATGAAGACTTCTTTCTCTTCCCAGCTCCAGAGGGAATAGAGTTGACTAGGCTGGACTAGACACTTATGCTTTCAGCAGTTAAAATTATGCAAAATTAATTTCACTCAAAGCTGTATGTCAGGAAAGAGCATGGGATAGTCCCTTATTTTGGTACTGAAATAATTGACAGTGTTATTTTCAGCATGATGCATTACCTGCTTTTTTATATGTGTCCCTCTAATGATAATACTGCACTTGTAAAAGAATCAGACCAAAGAGGAATGGATTTGAACACTTAATGGTGGTATGCAATGGTCTGTACAAAAGAAAGAAAAGTAATGGATTATTCTTTAAAATGAACAGATCCAAGTAGGAGAGAAAAAATAAGGTAGATTGTAATTATTGTGAGAATTTATCTTTCAATTAAAGGTAGAAAAATACATAGGAGGCTTTAGCTACTATTAGTTTTCCAGACAGCAAGTGTCATGTCTTAAAGAAAGTTTCACATGTCTTAATGGAAGCTTGAGCAAGATGGGAGAAGTGTACCTTATCCCTGTTAAGAGTTACCATATGAAAAAACTGAAATACACTTGAAAGCTAAAGCGTAGAAAGACAAGTCACTGTGTCACATACAGGTCAAAACCCATTAGGTGAATGGGATCTTCAGCATTAGGCAACATCTATCTTTTGCTTGTTGTGTTAACACAAGTCAAATATCTTTTTCTTTAGTGTCCACATCTGAATATTTTTGCTGTTTTTTGGAACATTAAATTCACTGCTGCTACTGTATGTTCTACAGAGCTGCTTATTTACTGTACTGTCTCCTTCCTTCTTTGTAAATACTCCAATTAGTGATTCCTAAGGCTGTAGGATGTGTCTGATCAACTGGTGAAAGTAGGATAATATCTCTTCTGTGAGCAGCTACACAGTAAGGGCTTGCTAATTCTGGCTCTGACTGCTGTAGTCACATCTACAATGTGTCAGCCATGATGACATTTTAATTCAGAAAGCAACATATGTTTCCTTCTCATTTATTGCAATCACTTTCAAAGTACTTATAATGAAAACATTAAAACCATGCAATGATTCAAAATGTATTTAGTTTAGCCTTTGTATAGATACTAGATGTTCTTTGATAGTATAAGCTAATTAGCCTGTAAAGTAGTTGGTACTATACAAAATGAGAAAGGACCAAAATTCCAAAGTCTTGCATGTAAATTATGTAGCTATTCTGACTATAGGGTATGTGCTTATATTAATTTTGTGTCTGAACAGTTCTGTATAGCAACACAAATATCCAAGATCACCCCAAAAGTGGTTATTCTTAACATATAAATTAAATAGTAATAACAGTGATGATTCCCTTTAAAAGTTTCATTATTTGCATTTTGTGAAAGATACCACCATCACAGGCTACTGGAAACGGGGAGTATGAACTGGTGGAAGTATTTTTTTACCTTTCCCAGCATTCATCCCTAGGCAGGTACCAGAGTTTACTTTGGAGTGAGATGCTGGTCCAGATAGATCTTGGCAGTCAAACCTAGTATCACCTAGTATCTGGTTTTGGTAAGGATAATTCTTTTAGTGTGTGTAAAGAATTCTTTAGTGAGTAGTTTAGTAGATAATTGTTTAGTTAGTGTCAAAATAACAGACTCTCCAGGAAAAGGTTATCCCGGAAGATCTTATGAGAAATACGCTTCTTACATGCACATTCCTGAAAACCCTAAATGTGCTATGTAAGAAGGCTTGGGGCGTGGTGGGGGAGATAATGATATGCTCTGCAACTTTACATGATTTCTTTAGAGACTTGCTTTGGCTTTTATTGAGTAGGAAAATTAGTTCACATTGTCTTTTTCCATCAGGAATGTGACCTGTGATATGTTCCTTCAGTTAGGGATCATGCAAGTGTTATTTTGTTGTTGTGAGTCACTGGTAACATGGAAAAGAAAGTTGTGATGAGGTTTCATCCTGCTCTTACGATACTTTTCCTTGTAAAATTTGAACTGAAGAGATACAAGGAAAACATTTTTCTAAATTAGGGCCTTCTAATGCTTAATTTTAAAATACTCCTTCCTTTCTTAATATTTTCCCTCACATTTGACAAAGCAAAGTAATATTTACTTGGCTGGGGGTTCCAGCACCGTAAAGGATTTGCTGTGAGTTCATTCTTCAGGGTTAGTTGGCTGATGGGACAGGACCCAACAGAGAGCAAGAAAGAGAAAAGGGGAAGACAAAGGGAAATGTGGACAAGAAATAAATCCGGGGAAGGGACCAGGCACCAAGAGGTCGGATGGCTTGCAGGAAGCAGCAGCTTGGAGAGGAGTTAGAAAGCTCAGGGCCTTTCCCGAAGGATTGAGGACCACAGCGGGGAGGGGGCTGAGCCCCTCCTGCAGCCCGGGCACCCGGGCAGCCAGATCTCCCTCTTGTGGGAGAGAAGCTGCAGGCAGGTGAGAAATTCTTCACTATGTCTATACTAGCTTGTGTGCTAAGGGCTATAACAAAATGGTGGACTTAATCCCAAGAAAACACCTCACCTCCAGAGACGGAGGCTTATCTACATCAGGTGATGCAAAAAAGTACATTTGCTTGCTGGTACCAAGGTTTTCTTATTTGGACATTCACAGATTCTCATCTGTTCATAAAAAAAATATATACCATAGCTGCATATCACCTACAGTTTTCAATACCATGGTATAGAACAGTAGCTTTCAGAATATTCCAGTGTGATTCCAGCAAATTTCAAGTAATTTAAATTGGTATTATGCAATTAATCAATTTATATGAACTGTTGCAGTTGTAGCATTTCTCGGGACTCTTAATAGGTAATCCTGTAGTGAAGTTTCAGATCCAAATCTGAGTACACTGATTTTCTTTTTTCCTAGCAATAATTCAGAAAAGGCTAAAGAAGGAAAAGAAGGCAAAGAGGAAATTACAGGAAGCACTTGAATTTGAGACTAAACGACGGGAGCAAGCAGAACAGACACTGAAACAGGCAGCTTCAACAGATAGTCTCAGGGTCCTAAATGGTAAGAAGCCAATTTTTGCCTCTGTGTCATTAACTTCCAATTTAAGTGCGAAAAGAAGCTTGTTACATTGAAAATTTGTAACATAATGGAAGGGAAAAGAAAGAAAATCTTTTTTCTTTCCTTCATTCAAGTGATGCCTCTTTCTTTATTGTTTTGTTACTTTATATAGTATGTGCAAATAAACTCACTGGAGAGAATGTTCAAACTAGGACAATTTTATATTATTAGCTTGAGAAGTCAATTTTTTTTCTTCTTCTTTTTCTCCCCCCCCTTTATGCTTGAAAAATCTATTGCTCATTAATCTTCCTAGTCTAACAAAAAATTGTCCTGGCCTCCAGTCATTGTTCAACATTAAAAAAACTGACAAAGGTTGATTGTATTGTAATTCAGCATTGGAGTAACAGGTTGTAAAAAGGGCTATAAGAACCAAATGAAATATGTGTCAGTCTTACCTTTCTATGTTTCTAGACTCTCTGACCCCAGAGATAGAAGCTGACCGCAGCGGGGGCAGAACAGATGCTGAAAGGACAATACAAGGTAGGAATTTGCAAAAGGCTATAAATCTAGATCTTGCTATATGAGTTTTTCCTCAGCTTTAGACTGCTATTCAAGCATGTAGCCTACCATCTGGGCCACATCAAAACAAGTTCAAACAAGGTCAAGTTCATCTTGCTTGTTTATAAGAGAGAATACATTCAGTGCTGATAGATTTTCTTTAAATTAATAGGTCATTTCTGTTTATACAGAGCAATTAAAGAAGAATAATTAATTTGAAGCAATATTGGGTTGAATCTCAGACATAATGAATGCAGTTTTTGTGAATATGTATAGTTAGATTTGAGATAACAATCGTTTTAAAGGTATATTTGAAACATTTTGAGCCTTTTAACTATACAAATGGGTAAACCTAGTGGGTAACATTCAAAGCGTGATGAGAATTTCATAGCTAATATTCAGTGGCAGTTACCGAAAGGTGTGTTTCAATAAGCTACTCTGAGCATTAACGATAAATAATCTGTTTATTCCCTTCTTGGATTTTTCATTTACTGTATCCCATTATTTACATTTTAATAAAACAAATCTGCTGAGTAAATTTATACATGAAATACTAAAGAGAGCCATATTATCTTCCCCTGTGAATCTAAATGTATATATATATTGCAAACAGCAAGATATTAGTAAAGAGCAAATTTTTAAGATAGTATTTATGTTATAATGTCTTCTCTAGTCAACAGGCTAAATCTACCTACGTGAATACTAAACAGTAAAAATAGCATTTGTTTTCAATTGTAAATGAAGGTGCATTTTTCAGAGGCAAGCCTAAAATGATTAGCTCCAGTAATCGCTCTCAATTGCCTTTATTTTGCATTTTGAAGTCAATCATCTTAACAGTATCATTTGACATCTGTGTGTTATTTAATCACATTTTCTAAATCCTAAAGAGTTGTTACTGGTGTGCCACAAGGAGGCTGTAACAACAGAATAAAAAGTCAACAAGCTTTTAATGTATTGAGCATATAAACAAATACAAAAGAGGCAATAAGTTCTTATGAAAGACAAACACATGTATATAAACAAAACCATTTAGATTTAAAGCAAGTTATGTCTGCAAAGTCAATAACTCAGAAGTTGGAATATGCCAGATTAAACGTTGCCTGGGAAGTGGGTACATATTATGAGGTTTGTTATTCCAGAATCCTGCTTTCCTTCCCATCAAATGTATGCCTTATTCAAAGCATCATTTGACATAATTAATTTATTAGGAATCCAGTCATTACATCATTTTGTTATAATCCAGTCATTTTGTTATTTTGTTTGGTGCAAAGACAGACCTCTAATTTCTTGGGAGGCCATTCTGTTACACTAGTCACTGCAGTCCCTGAGCATTTTGCAAACATTAATTACTTTATCTTCAGAGCATTCCTGCAAGGAAGCAAAGTTTGGAGTATTCAAATTTGAAAGCTGGGAAATGGAGTCACAGACAGATTAAGATGACAAATTGCTTAACTTTCAAGTATCGAGGACCTAATTTTTCAGGATACTTTGCATTTTTGGCAAATGTATTCAAATCACTACTCCTGTTGAATTCAGTTTTGCTTATGGGCTGAGATACCAAGCTGGATATTTATAATATGAGCAACACATAATTACTGAGTATTTTGGAAGTATGTATTCTAAAGGACTTATCCCAAACTACATAGGAATAGCTTTTTAACCATGATTATCCATTCTTTTCCAGCTATCCTCTGCCTACTTATGCTCATTTCATATATTTCCATTTCTGCAACAAATGAAATCAAGGACTTATAGGCAACATTCTCAGTAATGATGACCTTTCCTTGATTCATCTGTCCAAGGTGGTGCAGGTTAGAGAAAAAATCCACAGATGATTATTTAATTGAAGACTGGACCATGATATATTCTGATCGTGATATTGGATCACATTGCAAAGGCAACCTTAATTCTGACATTTCCTGTCTCTACTTTGCAGTCTTAACATATAATTAAAACAGGGGTTTTTTTAAAGGAAAGGGAAAAAGAAGCAAGAAATAGAGTTGTAATTTCTGATAGTTTCATATATTCAGCTTAATCATCATACAACTGTTCAGAACTTGAGATCTACCACAATATGTAACCCTACAGCACAAATGTAACTGTGGGAGCTTGTTGTCATTGTGGATCAGCTGTTATAGGGTGACAGGTTTCAGAAATAGTTCAGGAAATAGTTAATAGCAGGCAAATAATGCTAAGTGTCAGGACTCTTTGTGTTCACTTCCAACGTTGGAAGGAGGATTCCTTTTCACCAGAAACTCCCTCCTCTATGGAGCATGTATCCCTGTGTCTCTGTCCCAGTTCCTCCTAGTTTCTTCTTCCTCACTCCAATTCCAGCTTTTGTCAATGGCTAACCTCACTCTTCCCTTGCTCTGCATTACATTGTGTTTCTTTTTTCCTAACCTCACATTCTTCCAGTGTTCTTGTCTGAACTCAGTTTCATGCCACCCTGATAATTTCTTTAATTACAAGCTCTTTCTCTCTCAGTGACCCCCAGCCCCTGTCTCTGTCCGACCCTTCCTGTCGCCTCCTCCTCTTGTCCAGTCCTTTTGAGAGCTGCACTGACATTCCCCATTACCAGCCTTTCCTGTTTGGTACCACATCTCTGTCTGTATTCTCTGCTTCCCCCCACCTCCCCATCGAGCTCACGTTCCCTACTGCTCTCAGTACACATTCTGTTTCTTCTTCTGCATCTGCCTGGATATCGGGGAGGGAAGCACTGAGAGCACTCTGTTCTTATTTCAATATTTAGCACAGCAATTGTTTCAGGAGTTAGGAGAAAGAGTTGCAGGGAAAGAACTGCTTCATTCCTGCAGCACCGGGATAAAGCATGCTCAGTACAGAAGAGGTCCTTGGAGAATTTAGCTGCAAAACTCTACAAAAGCTTTCCAGTGGGTGAAACTGGGATTTTTCCAACACTTTTTTGAATTTTCACTGGGGCAACAAAGACCATGGCTTTCCAACTTTGCAAAATTTCAATTATGTCCTTACATTTTATCTGTAAATGATATTTTTTATACTCTAGTATGCACTTTAGAAGAATTATTATCTAGACTATACAATATATTCCATAATAAAGAATATAATACTCTCATGTTTCAGGTTCTGGGAAAAAATACTTACTAGGGAAATACTTATGCCTTTCTTATTCCTCTCAAAAATATACCTGTATCTCAGTATCAAAGCTTGTCTGAGTCAATAGTCTCTTTATCCACAATCATTAATTTTTTTTCAACTTACTGTATTAAGCATGCTGTGCAGTTCTATAACTAAGCAAACAAAAGTAGGAAAGCTGCAGCATTCTGTGGGGAATCACATCTGTGGGGAAGTGAAATAATTGAAATACCAAGTGTAATTTCAGCATTTAAGAAAATATTTTGCAAGAAAATCAGAATTTAAAATAAAGATTTTTATCTACTATTCATTATAAATAAAAGGATACTTGTCAACTTGAAGTTATATTTAATGTTGATATTTTTAACTATCACTTTTGTGAGTAAGGAATACGACTAATTTAAGTATAAAAGATAATTGCATTTGTCAATAAGGGGGTTATGTTCTGTTCTATTTTTCATCATGTAGCATCATTCAGATTCACTTTTAGTTCATGTAAAGTCTTTTGTAAAATGGGAGAGATAATAAAAAGAAATTTGAATATGAGACTATAAAAAGAAGCAATACAGGATATTTTAGGGTTGGGCTTGGGTTTTTTAAATACTGGGTAGATAACAGTTTGCTGAAATATCCATAAAATGCTAATAAACAATCATAATAAATAACCCAGTTATGGGTCTCGTATTTTTTAACAGATACAAACAGATACTAAGTTATTAGGAACTGGTGTAGGCACTGGTTTTAAATGTTTTCTTTCTTGCTTCTGTTTAAAATAATAATAAAGCAGATTATCCTCTTCTCCATACATATTGTAGGTTCACTAGATGCCTATGCCTAGCTCCCAATCCGGTTTCCCAAGACCCCCTCATCCCACACAAAAAGGTACCATACAAAGATAATGTTTGACTTTTATATACTGTTTTGTTACCAGACCTCTTACTAAGCACTAGAACAATGACATTTACTGCCGCTTTTACTTTCTTATTTCCACTGACTTTTTCTTCCCCATCTGGTTACTTACCATGTATTTGTCTACCTACATTATTAATTTTTCTTTTCCTCTATAAATCCTACATTCTCAATTTTCTGTCTCCCAATATTTTCCCTGCCAAGTCCTGTACATTCATCTTCATTCCCTTTAAACACCACTCCCCTTATGCATTATCTGAACTCCTCTAAATATATTCTACTTCTGCACTGTCTTCCCCATTGACCATTCTTTTCATATGGTGTCCCTGTGATGTCTTCATTTTCCCAAATCACTCCCACATTGTTTTGTGCTTCCTTCCCAAAACTATCCTGATAAGAACAGGAAGCTTAACCAAATTTTCTCTCTCTCAGGCTGCTATTTTGTTTCTCCATTTCTCCAATGTCGTCTCCATTTCTTACCTATATTCTAGAAATTGCCTCATCCTCTACCTTTTCTGCTTTTCTCCAATTAATTTGCAACTTCTACATGCCATCATTCCAGCTGCTTCTGAAACCAGTTCCATCATTTTCTGCTTAGTCTTCTCACCCTGTTCAGTTCCCATGAATTCTCAGGCCTATCTTTTTTTTTTCCCCCAATGTCTGTTTGTGTTCCAAGAGACCCTTTGCACTTTGCCTGTCCTCAAAACTTTCCTGTCCTACTCCACTCTTTCAGTCGCATTCTTTAGTGCACATTTTGTTCCTTTTGTTCATCAATCAAAATTTCATACCTCAGTTCCTTATTCTGCTGCAAATATTCTTTTTATCTTCTAGCACACTATCAGCCTTTCTCCAAATGAGTATGTTACCTTACTCTCCCTGTCCCTTAGCAAAATGAACTTATGCTTTCTAAGCCCCTTCCCACCGACTGTTTCTTCTCGCCTTTTTCTAGTTCTCTGTCTCTTCTGTAGGGTCATATTAACAGTACAGTTAAGTGTAATGCTAAGTGGCTTCACAGTATGCTTTCCTGATGTAAGAAGAAGAGCCACTCAGCTGCCATGAACATAAAAGCTTCCAGGGCCATCTTTTTCCCGCCCAGAAAGGACAAGGCAGAAAATGGAGATGTTGAGCAGATACAGGAATAGAGAAAGAAGGCAACTGCTACTCAGCACACTGACTGCATAGTCCCATATGAAATTACCTGTAAGGCCTTTGAAGGCTACTGAGGAATAGTGAGAAGGAAATTATGATTTAACTTTGCCCACACCAAGAACCTAGCGTGTGCATTTTGCTGCCTAAGTACTAGGGGAAAGCTGCCCTGCAGCTGCCCTCCACATTAATAAAAATTGCTTAGATACAGCTTCAGTCATTTGCCTGAAAACCTAACCTAAATTGTTTTCTGTGTTGGTTCGAAACTTGTTTAATCTACTTTTCAACAAGCAAAATCAGTGCAATAATCTCAGCAAATGATAGTCCTTGATTGTTTCTTGCTATATTTGTGTTTGAAAGATAGCCATCTGAAGGACCTCCACATTGAAAAGGAACTTTTGGTGGTTCTGTGAAGCGTGTGTGCACAGTTCCATTTCTGTTGTATAAATCTTGGACAAAAGCATGTGGAAATGTGTGATGATATTTCTTATGAGATCAAAAATTTTATTGGAAAAGGCTATTATCAAGGCTGTAAAGTCAAGCATTCCAAAATTAGGAAATGGTAGAATTAAGGTTGTCTTCCGCACCTTTGTTCAACCGTCTTTGTGTATGCATCATGATATAATCTTTAATTATATGATTAGATACTGTATTTTTCACAGTACCCTGTCTCATTCAGTGCGGAGGACAAGGATGTAGTTGAATAAATGGATATCTATCCAATATTTTCTTTTATCTTCAGTGCTCAGTGTATGTTCTCATGCTTTATATAATACCTGGTTTATATATAATACTTTCATCATTAGACATCATGCTTTACAGAAGAGGTGTGAATGATCATCTCAATTTCTTTCATATGTTAAATCTTAATTTTAGCATTTCCTAACAGTTGAGTGTTTTGCTTAACCATTTGAATAACGTCCTAGGTAACCATTTTCTAGGGTTTTCTTTTTAACTGTAAACTACAAAGAAGTTTCACTGTGACATGACATCTGACAACCTTAAGGACTTGAATCTTTAGATTCACAGTGATAAAGCTAACAAAGTAACTGATAAACTGTAATACCTTATGAGCAGTGCAGTCTAAGGAATGACCATTTTGCCATGGGGGTTTTACAGATACTTGTGGAGATAAAGACAGACAATCTTGGGATACATTTCACACTCCTGGGCACAGAATCTTCCTTTCATTTTTCTTGCAACCTGTATCACTTTTAACAGTGTCTTCATCAAGCTTTCTCATTCATGTTTCTTGCTTGTCTCTGGCCTTTGTATCAGTCCTAATAACCATTTCCAAATTTTATAATCTCTTTGTTGCCTCTTTTTTTGTCTCACCTTTCAATACAAGTTTCTATTTATATCCAGTCATAATTCCAGCCTCTAATTTTAACTTCTTACAGCTAATATCCTTGTTAATCAGCTAATATCCTTGTTAATCAGACGTCTCCAGATATTGGCTCATAATGCTCTATCCATATGCTGCATATCCAGTTACTTGTCAAGATTTCTCCCTCTAAAAGACTTGAGATGACTTTACCTGACTTTCTTGCCCTATCTGTGTTCTGTCCCCCATCTTTCATTCTATTCTCAACCACTGAGTCCTGTTCTTGTCTAGTCAGTCCAAATCACTTAGTCCCCCAACTTCAGTCTTAGTTCCTGTCAGCCCACTATTTCTTATTACTAGCTCCCTTTCACAGTGTCTTCCAGTGCCCTGGTTTCTGTGTTTCTATGGGTTTAGCCAGTCTTAGTCACTCCTCCTAGTCACATTTTCTGTCTTTATTTCCAATTCCAACTCCATCAGACGACTTGTCCTAATTTCTCTAAATCTTAAGTTTTATATGAGCTTATGATTGTAGACTTAGAGAAGATTACCATTGGCTGCTAATCATAGATAGGACACATTTTCTAGTGCAAGACTACTCTCAAATTAACCCATATTTTTTAAAAAAATAGTTTTCAATATCCTCAAGTGACAGGACATCTATTTCTTTTCTGGCAACATCAGTTCTCCTTGCAGCATATTTAACTAAAATGTCTTTTCTTTAGTCTTTCCTTCATTTATTTTGCCCATGATCTTGACTGTGATGACCAGGATCAAGTCCATTTCTTTTATCCATTATCCTTCTGTAGAGTCCCTTCAATAATTCCATCTTTATCCCAGGGCTTCTATCTCCTATCTTTGCATTTCTGTCTGTTCCTCTCTATGTCTCCCTTCCTCTTAATCAAAAGCAATTTCATTTGCTCCCATAGCTCCTCAAAGATGAGGTCATCCATCTGTATAATGCCATGTAAACCAATGGTCATACATTCTCTACAGTATTAATTGATTAAACCCAAGAAAAGAAAAGCACCTGATTCTTTATACATTTTACCATTTTTTTCTTGCCTTTTTTCTCATTAAAACATCTTAGAAATGTTAAATATATATATAACTCAACTTGTAAATTCTACATTTTTATTCAGTTGACACTTGCTTATCAGTTATTCCATTTTTATTGCTGCTTAGTAAGTACTATGGATTTGTTGTTACTCATTTATTATTGCATTTATTATTGCATTTCTAGCAGAAAGGTGCTTAGGTTTAGTATAGAGCCAGGATTCTCAAATGGATTTATCAGGTCATTTTCAGAATGAAAATACACTTTCGCTTTCCCATGTGACATTCCTTCTTTTCTGCCACCCCATTTCAACACTATTGCAGCTTCCCTTGTATCGTTGCTTTTCCATTCTCCTTTCACCTCTCTTTCAAGCCCAACCCCCCCCTGCAAATATTAATTCTGAATATCCCCAATCTTTCTTACGACACCACTTCTTTGACCTGTGAGGCAATGTGTGTGTATGATCTGGAGCTCTGTGTTTGCTGGTTGACCAGGTGGCTGACTAGGAGATACATGCATTCTAAGGGATCAGCGACAAGCTAGGAGATACGCATTTTCTGCTGGACATCTTGTTGCTGCCTCTTGGCAGCTGGGCAAATCAAACAGTACATGATGCTTCTCAGCAGCTGATGGGCCAAACAAATGGTTTTTCAAGCTGCAAGAGACCCACGGCCCACCTGTTGTGCAGGCCTGCTATAAAGGTTGAACATTTCAGCAGGGAAAAGAAGTCAGGAGCTGGAAACAAAGCTGTCAGAAGCCTGGAAGGCAAAGGGATTTTTTTTTCTAGATATATTGAATAACTGCCCAAGGAAACATCTGCTACTTAGCTGGGCTGTTTATGGAAACAAACAGCTGACTATTCTAGACCCAGAGAAATATAAAAAGGTTCTGTGAAGCAGCAATGACAAAACAGTGGACTGGGGTTTTTTGGAGATGAACTTTTCTATGATTTTTAGGCCTCTTAGCCTGTTATTCCATTAGGCCAGATTTTTTTTTAAAAAAAGAACCTAATAATTTCCATTTAATTTGTCAATAAAAAGTCTTCTTTCAATTTAGGGGTCAACAAACAGTAAGAATGTCTGTCTATGTTTGTGAAATACCGTGTCTTGTGAGAGTGTGATTTTCAGCAATCTGACAGATAGATTTTGCATTTTTCTTTTTACCTGTCTGATTATCAGGTTTCTTCCTTAAGTTTTCTGTTCTTCAGGTTTCTGAAGTTCAGTAAGACAACTGGTTTCAGTCTCTACAGCTTTGGTTAACTGCAGACATAAGACAGGACCGTCTCTGTAATGTGACTGCCCTCCTTAGGGTTATTCTAACGCCTCTAGAGTGGTGATCTGAGCTCCCAGAAAAGTGTGAAAAAGACAACAGAATGGAGCAAAACCGTTGTAGTGACCCACTAGGGAGTCATGTCTGCTGTCTTGTTATTGATCCTTCTCTGCATGCCAGAGTTTGTCAAATTGATGCATTGGTGAAAACGTATGCCCATGCACTGTTCAATTTTAGAAGCTGAAGGATAGTGTGTTTTCTGCATTGCTCTTCTGCTTTGTCTTTCTTATGCTCAACAAAAAAAATAATTTCAGACCTAGTGGTTGTATTAAAGGAGGAAAACTGTTAGAAGTTTAGTGTCTAACCCTCAGTGACATTTAGTGGAGCTGTTTTACTAGCTCCTTTTGGTTAGTCCACCCAATTCTATTTTATTTTTGTTCAGTCTTCCTAAAATATTTGCTGGTTAAACATTGTTCATATTTGCAGTAACACATACTTATAATGCTTCATTTTCCTTCTGATTAGTGCCTTAAACTTCAGCTGCTTTTTGACTGCAGTGTGTAACACCTTGTATTAATGTCAGGGTCATGCACTTATTATTCATCTGTACAGTGCTATGCACTTCAGTGAAATTATATACATAATAATAAATAACAACATTAATCTGTGTGCACCACCTTGAATTTCATTACTGTTGCAGAAGGTGTATCTCTGAAAATAGGTTCTCTAGTTTTTACAGTTTTTAGAAAGAGCTGGGCTCTCTCCTTGTACGCTAATTTAAATATTTTATTTTATTTCCCCTAAGAAGAATAAGCCTTACTAGCTTTACCAGCTCACAAGTTTTAAAGACATTTGTTTTACTGATGGCTTGGCAGACAATCCAGTATAGTTCAAATTTTAAACCTAGATTGTACATTAGACATTTATGACATCTCTTGCTAGTTCGTCTGTCTTTTACTGTTGAAATCTGAATACTTAATAAGGAAACATACAATAAAGATTTAGTTTGCTTCATATTTCCTTGACCATGAATAAATACTGAAATTATCTTACAATGCCTGGAAACCAAACAGTAATAAGTATGTTCCCTATCCCCCTGCCCAGGAGTCCAGCACTTTGGCAGGTTTTCAACCCAAGCTAATCAATTAAAGACAACATTGATTAACTTAAACAGAAGGTGGTATTGATTGCAGGCAGTAACCTATAAATAGATGATTGTTTCATAGTGTTTGTAGGTCGTTGTTAGCTACACCTTTAAACTTTAAGGTACATAATCCTGTTACCTGTCACCCAAAGAGCAAAGGAAGGGCATGGAGTTAATAAACAGTTACATATATGTTGCAAAATATTCTTTCAGAGGCCTCTCATTCAACACTGACACTCTTCCATAAAAACTTTTCCACATTTTCTTTGAAATTGCTATCTATTGCAATATATACAAAGCTGTTGGAAATCAAATATGTTCATGGCTTTTCTACTGAGATAAATGATTAATCGATCAGAGGCTTTCTTCCAACATGGTACTTCAGTGCACTTGTAAAGCAACTATGTGTAAAATTAATGACTAAGCATGAACAGAGTCAAGTGAGAAAATTCAGGACAATAAGAATATTAAATAAAACACATTGTGCACCGAAGAAGTTATTAAGACTTTATATAGAATTGTTTTGACTTGTTTCATTTTTGTTCATCTCTTACTTCCTCCTCCATGTTCGTATCATTCAAAGAGGGAAGGATAGGATGGATGAATTCTTACCTAGCAGGCTTCCTAGGTCACCCCAGTTGTCTTGCTATCTGGGAAAGACAGGCACTGCAAGCCATCATTTTACCTATTTATGTTTCCCATAAGTACTCTGTCCCCTTCGTCTTCTCCCTCAGAAGGTAACTGAAACCTGAGCAGGCTGGTGAAACACACATTTCTAGCATAGTCTCATCAGCTGAAAAACAAATCACTTTTTCCCTTCTAGAGAAAGAACTAAAAGACTTTATTTTTTAAACCAGGATGAAAAATTGATTAAAACAACAACAACATCAGCATAATTTCTCATTGTATAGAAATGGTGTTTCTGTAGCCTATCATGAAACAGATAAAAACAAAGCAGATTTCTACTTCATTCACAACTGAACTATAATCCTGTTCTTCTTTAGGTTGGTTGGGGAGCTAGATCTGCTGACTGTAAGCTGTTTATCAGTGTGTGCCTCTACACTATGTAGGAAGCTGTCCCTTTTTCTCTTTCTTTTTTTTTCCCTCAGCCACATTTACTACTTCTTAGACAAGTGCTGGAAAGTGGCATCATGTCAGCTGTAATGTGTGTCATAAAGGAGACTTTTTCTTGGCATTTGGTTTTTAAACTACTATAGAGATTAAAAAAATGCCTGATGTTTGTGTATCATCCCGTTATAAAGGAACTTCATCTGTCAATATTAGTGTTTCATTCTTCTATGAAATCATTAAGACTTCACCATCAACAGACCTCAAAATATTTAATGGTTTGAGATTTTTCTAATAGTTGCACTTCCCTTGTTGTGACTTGTTGTGTGAAGCATGAGACAGACAAGTCTTATGCCAAAATAACAGTAATAATTTTCATTCTGCTAAAAGTACTGTGCTTTAGAGAACTACTAGTACAAACTAGTAGCTGGTAAGTTACTTTATCCACTTAGCACACAGAGGAGGACGTCTATTAGACGAGATCCACGTCTCTGTCCTGAAAGGTACTACAGCTTGGGTAGGTAAAAAGAAACATCAAGTCCAGATTAGATTTCAAATCTTGAATTTCAAGTTCAATCAGATTTGAAACATTAAATATGAAAAGTGGCCATCCTCTTCAGCATTCCTTTTTGACTGTCAGCCACTGCCTGCATTGAAGAAGAAAAGAAAATTTCTTAGCAAGCCATGTGAGCTAATCTACCAGGGAAGGTCATCATCAATTTCCCATCTTATCCTTGCATGTCTGAAACTCTGAAAAGAGATTTTCAGAGAGAAGTTAAGATATTCTTATCATAACATTAATTCTTGCACTATTTAAAAAGTGATTTCGTTGTCCACAAGTAGATGCCTAGTGCCATTTGAGATGCTCCAGGGCATCTGAGACATCTTCATAAGGTTAATCATGCCTATGGAAGATCCAGGACTTTCTGGAGCAGCAGCTGGAAGCCACACAGGATATGGAAGGCTGATTCAAATCATACCAGGTGTTGAATCAAGCCCTTTTTGTTCATTTAGAACACCTTTGAACATATTACATTCTTGACTTCAGTTATATTAAATGGAAATTTATAGTTTATTATGTATTTTGAATAAAAATATATTTATTACTACATTAATTCCAAAGGGAATGCCTATGCCACTATTCTTCTAGCATTTTTAGTGGAAACACACAAACATTCATGGGATAATTTCTCCAGCTCTCACTCTCCTGTTATCTGTGGACTAGCTTGTATTTTACATAGCATTTGACTGAGATATGAAGATGTGAGATGTGGAAAAAAAGTTGTGGTCGCTTTTTGTTTTTTAAAGAAGCCCAAACTCACTGACTTTCAAAAAGAGCTGATTTTTTTACCATATGTGACTCAGACAGCAGCCCTTTGGCCAAGTAGAGAGCTGGCCCTGGATATGCCAACCCAGAACTTTGTTAATATGCCTGAGAGTAGTATTGTACTTTCTCCATTCTTCGAAAAATCTTTGCTATCTCTCTCTACATTCAATATTAAAATCTTTTCATAGCTGCTTCCTTTTTTTAGGTTTAAAAAAAAAAAAAATCCAATTTCACTGGGAAGCTTGCAAGAGTAATTGTATGAAGAAATAACTAAAGAAGTAAGGATGGTCTTCAGCAGACATTCAACAGAATTAATTTATTAAGAGTGTATAATTCTTTTCAATTGCTAGTGTAAATATGTATATCGAAACAGAAAACCAAATCAGGCATCAAGGTGAAGGAAAGCATGTTTGTGCATAATAGTTCTGAAAAACTGTTTAAGGACAGATTATTCATGAGAAAACACTGATTTCATAAATCTACCAAAATTAACTAGACAAAAATAGTCTCTTAAATTACGGTTATTTATTTCAGAGGATATTTCATTGATTATAATGTTTCTGCATGAATGTAAGTTTTAGTAAACAGATTTATTTATTTATTTTACTGATTCCAGTTTGCAGCCTTGTGGTCTGTCTCAGATAAATTCTTTTGAGCTATGTCAGAGGTAACTGGAAATCTAGTAGAAATGTTATCACTGTAATATCTGGACAACTCTGCAATCTTTAATGGATTTAATCTTCACATCAGGAAATACTCCTGTGATGCAGAACAAAGCAATTATCTTTATATCATAGAGGGGCTAAGGAGCTTGATCATGGATATGTTGGAAATCTGTGGTAGATCAGAGACTGAACTTAAATCTTGCAAGAACTAAAATGTTCATTCTGCCCTTCACGTTTTTGCCCTCCCTTTTATATGTTCCTTCATGCTCTCTCATTGTATAGACTTATGGAAAACTAGATCGAATGTACCCACTTGAATATCGGTGGTAGGATTTATGTCCCAGAACTTCATGCTAACAGAATATATGTAACACATCATCTGTGCTTGCTCTGCACTTGCTCAGACTGATGGCTAACCTCTGTGAATATCAGGGTAATGACAAAGTGCACCTGGTATAAGTCTTTTCAAGTCTTTTATTTGTTAGACACAGCTTTGAAAATACAACAACATATGTTGCCTAGCATTATTTGATTATTACTTGATTTGATATGATTACCCCTCACATATCAAGTTGACCCTATGTGTTCAGCTTTTGTAAAAAAGACCTGACATAGACTCTAGATTCTGTTACTTTGACATAAACATAACCAGTTTGATTAAAATACCTTGCATAATGACATCTAAAAGGTTTGAAGCTAAAATAATGGGGAATGGATTATTTAATTTATGTAGGTTCTGGCAGCTTCCTAACCCCAAAGCTCCACTGAATTTCTTTCTTCAGCTTCCTGGTATTACAGACAGGCTCAATACCTGCTATACTTTTCTACTTGTAGAAGTGAAGGTAAACCAGTGTCAGCTTTCTGTAGTTCAGGAGCTGAAGACTAAGCATGTATGCATTACTACATGCTTTCCTTTTGATGTTTTGGTCAAAACCACAAAGTAGGTGGAACGTTTAATTAAATCTGAGTTATCAAATGCAAATCTGTCCCCAAGTATGCTATGGCAACAGCAGGAAGCAAAGAAATTGCTAGTCATTTACGTGGAAGAGTATTCAATGCATTTCTTCTATGAGGTGAACCCATCTTAAAACAGCAACGGTGCAATAGTATTCATTAAATCTTTCAATATGATCATCCCTACCTATATCCCCGACCATATTCTTGAAATTACTGTCCCCATTCATGACCAAGGTAAACAAAAATTAGTGATGTAATATAGCCAAGTAATGTCATTTCCCTTAAAGCTTTACACAAATACATTTTGAGATGAGATGATGACTATGAAATGTTGGTGACCGTGCTGGTAAATGACTTCTTCAATTTATGTGGTAAGTTATATGTGTTCATGGACCCATATTCCTGAACACATTCCTGATTCAGGTACCATTCCTGACCTCAGGTCTTGCTGTCAGGCTCACCTGCAAATCCAAATTTCAAGCCTGAAGGATTGTAGTGAGTTAGTTTGTGAACATTACATGAAGTCTTCTTAACTGTGGAGAACAATGGAGGAAAAAACTATGAGGTGCTTATTTGGAAGCATCACTCCAATTTGAAGCATTTTGATAAGGAGTAATGCATAAGGTGAAGGGTAAGCAAAACCTTTCAAGTATGGTGTTTCCAGTTGTTAAAAGGGAAGAGCACGTGAAGGAATTAAAAAGGAGTGACAATTCAAAGAAGCAGACTAAGAAAATATTTTTGCCATATGAATTGGTTTATACAACTTGGACAGAAGTAAGCCTTAGTAGGTAAGATATGAAGAGAAACAGCATAGGAATTTACAGCTAGAAAGAGGGATAGGAAAATGAGGGCCAGAGAATTTTTATGAGAAGAAATTTAGACACTATGTTGTAATGAAGAGTCAGAAGTAACAAAAAGGATACCTTGATTTTGAACTTCACTGACAGACTAGATGAAAAGAATGGTTCATAGTGACTAAGAGTAATAGTAGTAGTGGTAAAGAGGAGGAGGAATCTGAAGGGGTGAACGATTAACAGCTCTGGTTTCCCAACCTGAGATTGTCAGAGCAGCTAAACATTCACACAGAGAATCAGAAAAACAGACTGAGGTTTTAGGTCAGACAGAAGGGAACAGACCTGGATTACAAAGGGCTGTGTCAATTGTCAACATGGATATGGTGGCTAAATTTCTGTTTGTGGATTAGACTACTCGGATACGAAGCATGGGGAGGGAGACAATGGGAGGGAGATTGTAGCCCTAAGAAACTAAAACAGAAAGTTGAGGAAGAAAGAAGCTAAAAACATCAAACTGAGAAAGAAATTAGCCATGTGGACAGAGAATAAGAAGATCCTAACAAAGGGAGAACAATATTTGAATACCAAAAACCTTTTATCAAAGGCTAGTCTAGAAAAGTCAAGGAGGTGGAGTATGAGGTGCTAATTCTAAGATTTTGCTAGAAAGAAATCATTAAAGACAGCTACATTTAATAAAAGTTTGCAAAAAAAGCTGACTAGCAACAGAATTGATGGTCAAGGAAGAAAGTACTTCCCAGCATTTTGCAAGGGTTATGGTCATTCACCCATATGTTTAACTGACGTATTCTTACCAAATTAGGAACATGGAAGTATTATATCCATATTGTTAAAGAATGAATGACTATTCAAAGAATAGGAAAGTTTCTTAGGTTTTAACTGCAGGTTAAAGTCCTTCATTACATTGTCTCTTATCAACAATGTCCCTGAAGACAGGATTCTGTTTATACAGAATTATTACAATGTGAGTTCTAGAAATTTTGTTTGATATTTTTGCTAAACCTCTGCGGTCATTGCACTTGAGAATTTTCTTAATGGTAGTAATAATCTATCAAGAAATGTCAAGCTAGGCATGGCCATATTTTCTCTCCTCTCGTATTTAAAGAGAAAATCTCAATTTCTGTCAGATGCTGTAGATTTGCCACCTAACTGAAAGAAGAAATAAATCAAATCATTGCACTTTAATATCTGATTCCAGGTAAAAGGTATGTACACAGCAAAACATTCAAAGGGAGGTGCCTTCAGCTGGAACTTGGTAAACAGCTGGAAGACATATCACCTGCAAGGGGAAAAATAAAAAAGTTTAATATTTTGAGGAGGCCACATAATGCTACATTACTTTTTATTCTGCAGCAAGCTAAGAAATTTAGAGTGTAAGTGAGCAAATATTCTTAACAACCTTCTAGCAGCCTGATTTTGTGAAGAGTACCAGCTAGTGATTTTCACTGCTTGTAGAAAAGCTGGTTTGTACTGGTGTAAGTGTTAAGAATGAGAGCAACTGAAAATATACCTCTGTGTACTTTGTCAAATGCATGCATGTGTATTCATGTTATGGAAAAAGAAAACTTCTTTTATGTTACCAGATTTAGAGAGGATATCATAAACTCTTTTGATAGAGCAGTCTTTTGCTATAATAGCTTAAACTACAGAATAAACATATTATACCTTATGTATTGCATATCATAAAACATGATTTAAATGAACAGTATCAAAATCAAAGTTTCAATTTAGGAACTTGAGTGTATTGTTGTGAAAAGCCTAGTCAGTTATATTTATAGCTTCATATTTTCACAGGAAGAAAATAGTCTAGAAACCTAGGGATCACTCATGCTTTATGCAAGTGCAGTAGGTTTTAGATAACAGGATTGGGTCCACAATTTCCTTTTCTTAAAACCTACAATAAAAAAATAAAAATAAATTCCATCACCATACAACCTACAAAGGTGAAAAAATGCTGTATCTTGCATTTTTCTACCTCCTGTGGCTAGGGACAGAATGCAGACATGCCACAATAATGTTTTTTATTTCTACTGTTCAAACCATATTAATGAGAACATCATTTTGGAGAACTAATTATTTCTATTTGTCTTGTGTCACACTTTCTAATTCCCCTATATTAGCACAGCCAAAGCAAATTAATTGCTTTTCCAGCAGTTGAACCTTGTCCAAGAATGAGCTCACATTCCCTTCCAGTTTTGCAGTTTCTAGGAGTGCATTGTGTCAAAAATTTCTCTTGATACTAAACATAGCCCAGAGAATATCTTTACAGATTTCTGTTGCTGCTCACTTGATGAAATTTATAAGTTTAAGTGACCCACTAGGAAAGATAAAGTTCTTAGCTGCAAGATTATACATCAAAACAGTTAAAGTGAAATTAAAATTAAATGAATGAATCTCACTGAAGCAAAAAAAGCAGTAATTAATGGTTCCCTTAATTGTCTTCATAAAATATTTGCATGGGTCTAATTTGCATAATTTGCATGTATTAATTAATCTTTCAAAGGAATTTTGTGCTGAGAGAAGCCAAAAAATCTCTTTGTTTTATTTAACATCTAATGAAATATTTATCTTCGTTAATGAACTTCTCATCTTCATTAAAATAAAAATTGCACAAGTTTGTATGTTTTAAATGTTTTTATAATTGAAGTATACAAAAAAATCTCTTCAGACCTACAGTATCTGAAAAACAAACACATTATTGCACATTCTGTGTCATTTTGACTACAGCAACATTTAAAATTTGAGAAACCCTATTCACTCTACCAAAAGTTTTCAAGGGGTTTTAAATTACTTCAATTTCATGTTAATTGATGATATTTTTTTATTATTATTTTACAAGTAGGGATGACAAGGTAAACATTCTGGTATTTTTTATTATTGTCAACCTGTGATGCATAACAGCTTTTATAGAACAGATACTATGTATAGAAAAAGAGACTAACTTTGTAGTTTAAAATTTAAAATACTGCAGGAGTTTGTACATGATATGGGGTTACTTTATACTCTACTAGACTAACAGTTGAGGAAAAAACAGTTTGTGAGTTACTGCCTGACATTTAATGATTGAACCTGGAGTAAGACTGATGACAGTAACAGTTATAAAGGATGGTAGTGGCAGAGGACCTAGTTAAATGACAGGTTGCCGTGATCAGCAACTTTGAGACAGTATCCAAAATAGCTAGACATCCAGAATGAGAATATGAAGTGCAAAAAAATCAATATTAAAGTTTTGTGCAAAATTTGAATATGGACGTGTGAGGAGATGAAAAGAAATCAAGTACTTTGCAGAAAGCTATTTTTGTAAAAAGAATAGGTGTAAGAGGACAATGATTAGTTCTTCAGGGACAAAGGTGAAGGCTATTACTTAAAAAGGGGACCACCTAGATCCCAAGGTAATGTATCAGCTACTTAATATTGTTGGAAATAGTGTCTGTAGAGAAAGAATAGCAAAGTATGGTTAAAATAAAATAGCTTCTGTACAGAATGTTAACACTGTGCAGAGTAAGATTTGTGAAATGGAGTTTCATTCTTTTCAAGGATAAGTACAATATTATTGGAATAATAAAAGTATACTTGAAATAGGGAAATGATTGGGGATTTAGAATGCAAAGAAACTATATTTGCACAATGAAACAGCACAATGGGATTTGTACTCACTTTCAATATGCCTGCATATGCTTAAATCCTTGCACAAGGAGTTTATAAACACATTAATGTGTTTGAATTCATTTTAGACATGCAATACCTTAGAAAGCCAGCCCTGCAGAGATAGAAAAGTAGGAGTTGTTTAAGAGTGCTTTAAGGTACAGCACTCATTGTATAAAAGAATTTAAGAAACCGGATGTTTAAGCTATTGAGGTTATATACAGACTCATATATTCTTTACTACATTATCCTATAATTTTTTCAACTGATAAGATATAGTGGAACTTTGCTGATACCATAATAGCAGTATAGATATTGCTGTGTATTATGAAGGTGTGGAATAGCTGCTGAGGCAATGTAATTATCTATAAAATACCCAAACAATATCAGTGGGAGGGAGTGTTTCACTTCACACATTTGTGGGGTAGATGTCTTTATCTGAGCTATTTGGCTAGGCTCCTATTAAAGTCAATGAAGAGTAATAGACACATCTCTCCCTTTGAAGAAAATGAATCATAACTTCCAAGTTTCTTCATTGATTATAAAGGGAGTCTACAAAACGGGCTCAAACACAGCTATCTACAGTGCAGGTGTCTGAAGTTAATGTGATGAATCTCATCTGTTGTGTACTTTCCTTTTTGCTTGCCTCAGAATTCCAACATCACTTGTGACAGTAAACACACTACGAGCAGCTGCATTTCAGTCACTTCTTGTAACTACTGATGTTGGAAATGAGTAATTGTGCATCACTTCTGGAAAAATATCCATGCCTGACTATTCCTTTTCTGCTTGGTATAATTCTGTAATGTTTCTATACTGTACAGTTTTGAAAGTTGCATAAAGCATGACCCTCAAATGTAGAAAGGATAACTTGAATTCTGCATTAATCCTGAAACCTTGCAACATTTATTTCAATTGGATGCTACCATGGGAGGCACAAGGCATGAAACAACAGTCTAAAGAAGCATTCCAAAAACTTTGAATAAGAACAAAAGTGGACATAAATAGAGAGGCAGAAACAGAGGTAGATAAAGTATCACAGAACTCTAGAAGGGAAAATGGTATCGTATTACTAATACAGTTGCAGTATTTTACTCTAACTGTACTGTATCGTTACTAATTTGTAATGGACAACTAGTAAATGTTTCTCCATTTAAACGTAGTTTTGCTTGCAAACAAGACGTGGGCTGGAATTAACCTGATGAAGCGCAGAAGTCTACCATGTAGACATCTACATCTGTGCTTGTCATCCTCGACCCTCTGTGGCGGGAGTAGAGAGAAGCATCTACAGTACAGTTCATCACTTCATAAAGTAGGTGTCTATATTTCTCCTTTGTGTATGGAAGGAGCATAACTAGAGTACCCTGGGGTAAACCTCTACAAACAAATTCAGTAAACTCAGTCACATTCCAGAAAACCTGAATTCAGTTTCTGGAGGTGAGAAAGTAATTTCTTTGGGGGGTTGGGGGGGGCTGTTGTTTGTTTGTTTGTTTTAGTTTTGGTGTTGTTTATGGAAAATTTTTTTCCATACAATAAATCCATTTTTAATCAGGGGTTGTAGTTATACTCCAAGACAGTCTAATTGCAAAGGATAAATGTAGCATGTGACACACTCACAAGAAGTATATGCTAAGAAGTCACTGTCTTTGCTCATTTCACGTTTTGCAGCAAGCAAAGAATCAAATGGAAAGTATCCATTTCACCACTAAAATGGTAGCATTTGTTTGTGTTGCTTATATGCTTTAGGTCTGATGTTTTGCTATTGAATGATACGGTAAAGGAATAGTTCATTTAGCATGCTTCAGTGCATTTTTAACCAATGCCTTAAGCCACAACCAAATCTTTATGCAGACTTCTGATTTCTTGATGGCAGCACCAATGCTTTGGTATCTCACAAGGGTGTTTTGAAACTTAATTAATGTTTGTAAAGCATTCTGTTTCATGGATGAAAGGCACAATAGAAGTTCACTTATGTTATTAACTTCTGCTTTTATATTTTCTTTGGTGACTGATCAGAATCCCAGGCATTAAAAAGTGGCAAAGAGAGGCGATGCAAGATGTAGCAATTTACAACTATTATCAACAAATTATAGTTAGTTTCAAATCTGGTACAGGGAAAGAGATGGAAAAATATTTTATGGGCTTTAGTAAGGAAATACTTGATAGCCATAATTTTGTGTAAAGGCAGCCTGCCTGGATTTTCATATGAGAAAAATTTAATGGACTGACTTACCTCAATTATTCTATGTCAGATCAAAAGTGGTATATTACCGAGTGGCAGCATTTTGGTGTAATAGGTGACAGTCTCCCTTTTATAATCCTAAACTAACTGTGGGATCAGAAGTCCTGTTAAAAAGAATGAGAGTTCAACATTGACTAAATATATTCAAGAGGAAAACAAGCAGTTAGACTAAAATGTTAATAAAACTCTTTTGTGAGATTGTATCAGGCAGGCAGCACTTTGAACAGTGTTAAGAGTTAAGAAGGCAACCACCTTCCTAAAATAGCATTCCAACTCAATTGCTTTATTACTCCTATGTCAGTTAAAAAAAAAAAAAAAGAAAAAGAAAAAAAGATACCCTTGCCATCAATAAAGCTATATTAATTTAAACTAGCTGAGGGTCTGATGGTTTAATTTTAAAGTGGCCAAAGATTTTAGCTTTAGTACTTTTGTACTGTTTGCCAGTATGATGAAAAAAAAAGAACAAAACGTGTTTTTATGTCCTTCAGAAATAGGAAATATTGTATTTTGTTTTAAGATAAACAAATTCTTAGTATGTCTGTAATATTCATATAAATGCCTTATTGTAAACCAGCAAAGCAACCAATTACTATGCCAAATCTATTTTAATCCTAAAAATAGCATTTTCTAGCGGTGGTTATTTTTATATTGATATAATTAAGAATGATAACATAAAACAATTTAGGCTTTGTATAATTTAAGCAGTCAACTTTCCCATGGATTTGATTTGGAACTTGACCCATCTCTATTAGTATCTCAAGTTCCTATGAAAGATAAAAAAGAAAAGAAATAAATCAAGTAAGAAAAGTAAGTATAAAGGAAGTGGAACTAAAATTAACACATTTGGAAGGAATACTTAGCCAGCATCACGTTCCATCTATAGCTAAAATTTGCTGTCAGCATATATCTATATTAAGTATTCTTCCAGTGAACTGCCAGCTGGCTTGTAAAGAGGAAAATCTATTCTATAGAATAGACTGCTAGCTTTAAAAAGAAATCTTTAGCTTTTCAACCCTTCACAGGAAGTATTTTGGTCATTGTAAGGTTCCATAACACCTGAAGGACATCCTGGGAGACAGCAGCATATATAACGATAATGTGATGTCATTTTGGTTTTCCTAGTTGAGAAACACAAAGTGTGTAACAGTAATGGTAAAAGGAACATTTTTTCTATTATATTCTTGTCAACCTTATTTTTTAAAAGTGATGCAGCCTCTAATAGCTTAGGAAAAGCAGCAATAGAATAATAGTGTGTTTTGTCATGGACATTAGAAAGGATGGATCACAAAGTGCTACAGCTGGCCTTGGAAGCAAAGTGTTATGAAGTCAGGACCAAAAAAATTTACAGTGCTGGTTTATGTGCATGAAATTAGAATAGAGATTGTTAAAAATATACAATGCTATATTAGATAATTCAAGTTTTGACTTGTTTATTTAGTCTCTTTGTTGATTCTGCAGATTTTGCCTGTGACAAACTGTCGGTGCAACCCTTGCATTAAAGACATGTATTTTTCATGATATTGTTTCATACTGCAATATGCTGGCTACAAGTCCTTTCAAGTAATCAAGCTATATTGAATACAAACATAAAATAAAAAGCAGCAATAATTTGCTCTCATTTTTAGCTTTACACTCTGACTCAAAGATATACACTCTTAGCCACTGAAGAGAGAACAGTATGTTTGCACATTGATGAATTGAACATAAAAATATTGTGGTTGGATCAGACTCCTTGGCTTCACTGGAAATACTGGAAGCATCATAAAAGTGGTATAACTGACTAGAGGATCAGTTCCATTTTCAACCTTATCATCAAATTTGTTATGACAATCACAGTTGCTATCACTGCAGTAACTATGCCATCCTAAGCAATCTGGTTCCCAATGCTAAAATATTGAAACGCTAAAACACTATTAAAACTTGCAAAAATCAGT
Source organism: Buteo buteo (assembly GCF_964188355.1). NCBI lineage: Eukaryota > Metazoa > Chordata > Aves > Accipitriformes > Accipitridae > Buteo > Buteo buteo. The sequence continues at coordinate 19,113,335 of NC_134184.1, forward strand.
TCTATTCTAGTTCCAAATGAGCAATAGTTCCAGAGTTTGATCTTAAACATTCAGTGCACAAAAGAGTCCTAATTTTAGGAGTTAACAACTAAGGTTTCCCTGTAGGTTTTTTTGTATTCTTGTAAAACCTATGACTCTCTTAGATTTTCCAGTTAAAATCAACTTCATAGCCAAGTCTATTTTACCAGACCAGATATTCAGTAAATATATTCAGGATATACTCAGTTCTTGCCTCTCTTTCTGCTAAAACGGTATAGCATTAGGGATAGGACTAGATGGACTTTAAAATCTGCATTTGTGGGCTATCATATCACAAATACCATCTTAAAGACCATTTTAATACATCTATCATCTTGGAAAGCTACACCAGAACTGAGTTCATGCTATAGAAAACAGAGCTGTTTTCTGTCTCTTTTTACTATTTAATGTATATACAGGAAATAATCGTTGCTTTTCTAAGGTAAGCATATAAATTAATTTTATTTTTCATGTTGTGGACTCTGTTCCTTGTGTTATACTAGTAGCCTGTTCTGAAATTATTCCAGTTTAAATTCACCTTGAGCACGGGCAACCAACCTCCTAAACACTGTTCCAGGGGAGGTCCTGCAAGTGACTTGTACAACGGTATTAATATGTTACTATTGAAAATAAACAGTGTAAGTGGAAAGCTAGGGGAAAAAAAAAGAGAAAAAGCAACCATGAAGTAACATTTTTCATTTCCTCTGTCTTGACAAAATCACACTTCCAAGCAAGAAAATTTTACACTTCAGATATTTTGCACAGGTCATTGCTTCTGACTCCAAGGTAGTCACTCGATCCCGGAGTCACTGTTTAGGACGGCTCTGTGGTTTAATTTAGCCCTTCTCTTTTCTCTTGCTTACTTTTTGATGATGGACCATGGTGCTAAGTTCTCTCTGGGAAAGCATGCTGCTTCCATATGTTCTGGGATTTCTGTAGTGGGGTGCATCCAGGACACAGTCTGTCATGACATGCTGTTTTTTCTGCGGAATCTCTATTGGCAAAGACACAGAGTGGTGCCAAATTCAAACCACCTGGCCCTAAGGCTAATTGAGTTTTTCCTGGGAGGGTAGAATAATAATTTTGAAGTACCTATCTGGAACTGTGTTACCACTGAGAGGGAATGGGAAAGGTTGGCCTGTCACCGCAGTACTTAAATGCATCTATGAAGATATGCTCAAGATGGACGCTTACTGTCCATTAGGGGAACTAGTTTGAATTATGAATTGAAAAAACAGTCTGCCTGGGCCATCATTAGCACTTGCCACAGAAACAAAGTTCCCATGTAATTTACAATGCTAGTATTTTTCATTCCTTATAGGAACAAAAGCATTTTGCTTAAGGACTGCTTCATAGCTAACTACTAGGTTAAACCCCATATGCATCTTCCAGCTTGAAGTCTTCCTCAAATTTAACATGAGCTGGGGGTTTTTTCCAGTTTTGTAGTTGTGTCACTCATGCTAAGCCCCAGGAACTTCGTTAAGGTCTATTCATATTTCTATGTAGTAGTAAGGATTATGTGTGACTTCAATTCATTGCTCATTTCTTAGGGCATGACTTCTGTTTTGGTTTCTGTTCACCTTGACTCCTGTTCTGGAGCTGACTGCTAGGTGCCATTGTCTTCCATAAGCTTGCTTTCATACAAAATACCTAAAAGCAGCAAGCTTATATTGCCTATGTTTTGACATCCCATGCATCCTTAATAGATTTTCCATAAGCTTGCTACTGTGCAATCCATCTATTTTACAGCCTCATTCCTTCCTGTTCTGCATGTGACTATTTCTTCATGTTTTGCATTGGGCTCTTACTCTGTTTTAGCACACAGATGAGAACAAGGGTGGTTGGGTATTAAAGAAAAATGTGGTGTTAATGTGATATTGATATTAGAAAAGGATTCCACACATTCCAGAATTGATGTATGCAGGTTAATGTAAGTAGTAAAGCTAAATGCTTTCTTTAAATGGCCTCTATTTTCCAGTAACCTTTGCAGCATTTGAAATAACATCTCAGTAACTGGGATTAAGGAAAAGCCAGATCGTACTCCTCTATTAATTGTGGGGTTTAAGACTAATCTGAAAACAACAAAATACTAGTCTGCCTTTTAGTTATTGGGGTATTACATCAAATGAAAATTATTTGTTTAGAAAAGAAGTAGCTTGTAGAGAAGAATGAAGTAGGTTTGTGATTCTGTGAATCAGGAGAGATGCTCTGCACAGCAGTAGGTATTAGATAAGTCTTCTCCTATTTTAAAAAGTAGTGTGAGCTAAACCTCTAGAAAAAGTAATACTTTAGAAGAGCATGTCTTCATAAACGATTTGTGTATGCTGAAGGAAATTAACATCACACTGTCTGGTGATGGAAACAATAGATTGCTAGTACTAACCCTGGCCACAGCTATTCCTAGTAGAAAAATCATGACCCATGTTACTTTTTTCAGACTTTCATAAAAGATCTTTATTAATCCACACTTTATTAGGTGGTCTGTAATTGTAAACACATGTATCATGCTAATACTATTAGCTTCTAGTTCAGTGATGGAAAGGATCTGTATGTGTGTGTATGGAGTGTAGTTTTTAAGAAAGACTAACTTGTATATGCTTTTGCATAGATATTTTCTGTAATTTGATCTCAACTCAGAAGCAAAATCTGCTGAAAGCTCCAACAAATGCTGATCTATCGTGTTTTATTCAGATTTCATGTTATGACCATTTTTTTCCTCTTCAGAGAGAAAAATATTTATTTTTTAAAGCCTGTTTGAAGATTAACTTTATGATTGATATTTTGTATGTAAGATTACTTTGGTGATGATGTTTAGTGTAAAAAAGTGATCATTTGAGCAAAGCACTAAAAAAGGAGGCAAAATTGAGAAAAGTGGAAAGAAGAGCAATCAGAATAAAAAATGAATAGTAGTTTCTGTTTCCATCTAGACTTTACAAGAAAAAAAAAAAGTATCAGGCAGAAACCACATTCCAATACACAACTCTTTCTCAATTTTATGCTATCAGATCCAAGGTTGCTTGTTGGTTGGCTTGCTAAAAAGATAGTAAAAAAAAAAGTTGTTTATGTTTCTGAAAACATGATAGCAAATAAAGCACTCTTTTTTGCAGAATTTAAAACTGTTTAATGCAGGACAGATTGTTCAGCACAAAAATTATCTACACTGTGTTACAAACAGCACTGAACACAATGAGCTGTGGAAGCTCACAAGCTGATCGTATTTAGCTGTGACTTCATCCTTTAATAACTTTTCCACATGATTCTTCAGTCGAAGGTGTTTTGTTTTGGTTTTTGTCTGTTGTTGTTTTTTTTTATTATTTTAATTTTTTTTACCAACAGAAGTGACACAATACAATGCCTTAGTGACTCAGGTTCAGTGCTTGTAAGTAATCAGTTCTGATGTCTTTTTTTGGATATGCTTTTGTTCTGTTTATACAAATAGAAAAAGGGTTGCTAAGTTCATGAAAGAGTAATAAAAGACGGTGTGATTTTTTTAATCTTACTTCTGTGATTTTTTTTAATCTTACTTCTTTCAAATAATTTCTCACCTTGCCAGTTCAATCTTTTCAGTGCTCAAAATGGCAAGCTTTGTGTGTTCTGTATGAACTTTAAATAATACAAGATGACATATTCAGGTAGTCCATCACTTTGTTAGTTTACTAAAGACCAGATTGCTGACCTTTAGCTTGCTCCTGCAGTATTCAGTGATATAATGAAAACATACATTCATGATTAAAACACATGATAAAATTACTGAAAGAAGATCCTTAGAGTTCAATAGTTAAAATAACTGCAAAAAAAAGGTGTTTAGACACTCTTTTTTACATATCCATGTTTTAGTTTTATGTCTGGAAACTCAGATGTAGAATTAAAATCTCCTAAATATAAATTATTATTTTAAAAAGAAATACATGATCATCTCAGTCTCCTGAATATTTGCACTGAGTATTAACACAAATATATTTGTACATGAATGTTAAGTAGAGAAATGAAAGGTGTATGATTAATAACAATATGCAAATTTGAAACTAATTTATTGGTGTTATACAAAGGGCAAACTAGGGTAGTGTTTGGCCAAATATGTTTACATACTTCATATTTGCATGAGTTTATTGAACATGCAGTGTGAAATCACCCATCTTTGCATAAAAACTGGATAGTTACGCACTTTTTTTTAGAGAACAAATTGCTCAAATTTCAAAGCCTCAACAGTTGAGCCTGCTTTCCTACATCTCCTGTACTCCGCTCTAATTCTACTTGGGAAGAGGGCAGTGGATCCATCCATATTCCCCAATACATGATCTACTTTTGCTCTCAATAACAATGTCAGGACAGTATAGATCCCTCTGTCCCTTCTTTTCAGTGCCAAGTTGTAAAGCTTCAGTGTTCTAATTAACCTCGCACACTGGGAGGAGTCTTTTCCCCTCACAACATATTGTTTTGCATTTTGTCAGGAAAATTATGGAAAGTTATGTTCAGTTGATTTCATGACTGCATTTTACAAAAGCCAGGCTTTATGTTCTCAGTCGCACTCTGCAAACTATGAAAAAGACTCAACCTCATCTAAATGATTTTCCCATGATTAAAAAGTTAGACTCCCATTTTTATCTTCCTGCTTCAGTGGAAAATAAATCCTCTTTTGTCTCAATTTTGAATAAAATGTATGAAGAGTATACAAAAATATATTTTGTCCTTAATTAGCTGCTTCCTTTAAGTTTTTCGAAGAGGGGTTACAATTTGACTAAGATCCCTTCCATCTGTCACAATATGCTTGCTTTTATTTTGACTTCCCGTTGCTGTCTTATCAAATATCACATGAATCATTACCATTTGTTTGCCATCCCTTTCTTTTGTTTTGTTTCTCTTCCTCCAAATGATTAAAACATCAGGTTGAAGGAAAGGTTAGAAGTACACTGTGATTCACATTTGCCCCATCTTATTAAAACAAATAAACCAACCAGTTATATAATTTAAATGTGCTTGAGCTATGGCTTGCAGATGCTTTTATCAGCTCTGGGCTGAAGAGGTTGTGTGCATTCGGGCATGCACGTACAACTGTTCTTTGAAAGGGACAAACCTCATTAGATTACAGGTGCCTGGAAATAACTTCTGAGAAAATAGCTGCCATTTTCAATAAAGCTACTTCCTAACAGGAAACACAATTTATTATGTTCTTTAGCACAAGTGAGCAGCTTTTCTTTTATTTAGATAAAAGTAGCCCCATTTAATGTCACAAATATTTTCTTTTAACCTGTTGGACTGGGGATGGATCATAATATTTTTTACTCTAATATTCTAACTTACAAAATGTTGAGGAAAAGAGCTGTAATGATTCTTAAGTTACAAAATATGTGTTACACTAACTTACAAGTGATTTCATGTACTGGCCACGCCATCTTTTCTTGCACAAAGAGTCAGAAATGCTTCATAATTGCCTCAGCTTGCTAGAACTGAAGTTAGTTGTTTTTAATGGCTGTAGTGTGTGGCAACAGTGTGTCTATACTGAATTTCAGTACCAAGTCTCTGCTGTCTTTAGTGAGCACATGGGCTAGTCCTGGGGATTTTGTGTTGCAACATGTGATTTTAAAAGAGCACTCCCAGCTTAGGTCAGGTCTGTCACCAGCCATGGAGATGGACTTCAAATGGATTTTTATGAGCCAAGAGCCTATACTTTCAATTAAATAAGTATGCGCATGTGGGCTTTTTTGCTGTTGGTGGTGGGTTTTTTGTTATTTGTGCTAACATAGTCCTTAGAGATCTCAGCTAACAGTGCTGTACCTTGCTAAGGACAAGAAAACAGACTGAGAAACCATCAGTGCACAGAATCCTTGTTACCTAGAAAGAGAAGGGAAAGAAAAGAGAGAAAGGTTAAAAGAGAAAACAGAAAAACAGAAAAGTGAGATCACAGATCGTTTTGGATTCAGAATTGGAAATAAAGTTCCCATCCTCACTTGTTCGGTTGTGTTCTTCTTACTAACAAGAGAGAAATCAACCTAAAGTAGGTGTTCTTTACTTTGAAAGCACAAAGAGGTTAATAGATCCACACCATTCAAATAACCTTAAGACCCATTTTGAGTGAAGATCAGCTTATATCACTGGCCTGTGCACATCTGACAAAATTATATTAACTGTAGTTAGGAACTCTAGTGACTAAAATTGAGGCTGCTTTGATGTAAGGGTTCCTGGATCATGGGCTGGCATTTACTCTTCTACAGCTCACAACTTACGATCTTAAAAAATAACAACTAATAATAAATTAATAAAAAATTGTCCAAACCTTGACATCCAAACTTTCCAAAACTCCCACTGAGATTTCTGGTCTTATTCATTTTCTTTCTTATACATTATTTTGTCCTTTTTTTCTTTTTACTCTGGACTTTGTGGGTTTCTTAGCTCTCTGTGACATGCTACCATATCTTCTTAGTTGGTTGGTCATTTTTTTCCCCAAAGCTCCTAACTATAAGAAACACTTAATCCTATTACTAAGGAGAGTTTTCCTCCACAGACTTTTCTATGATAGCAATTGACTGAATTCAGGTGTGACACCACACCTTTGATGTTGATTTGCAGATTTTCATAAACCAAAGACTTCAGTATGCTCCTACAAAAGTCATGATGATCACTGTTATGTTTGTTTTTACAGCAGCTCTCAGAATACAAACTAAAATATCTTATGTTTGGATGGTGAACAACCCCAGTGTGACTTGCATTGAGTGGCAGAAATACATGTGTTACGATCTAATGGATGATTTATTTAGTTTGCGACCTAAGACCAAACTTAACATTTCATTGTAGATTTTTGTCACTTTACAAGGATGCATATTAATAGGAATTATGTTTGCGTGGGTTTACGTTTTTATCTCAGAAAATGTTGGGCCTATAGAGATACTTACCACAAGCTGCCCACAGAACACTAGTGTGAATCATTCTCCAGCTGACATCTCTGTGGGAATGCATTTCAAGACATATGATTTGTTTCAGCATTGCAAACTTTTACGTCAGTTCCATTTGTTTGTTTTTTATATTATGACCTTTTAACTATTTGGGCATGTTCATTCAAAAACCTCAAAAAGAGTCTTAATTAAAAAGGGTTGATCTAAAAAAACACTCCCTCACTCTAGCTAGAATTTCTGTCATATCAGTCCACAGACAAAAACAAATGAGATTTAGGAGTAGTGGCATTTTCAGTTTCAGTTACTAACGTGAGCTTGTGTGATCTTGCTGAACACTGCCATTTGCAAAAGAGCAATCTGCTAATCATGCACAGTTCTGTTTAGAAATTTAGCAGTATTTTCCCAGTTTGTGTTTTTGCTTGATTTCCTAAGAGTGAAAGTTTTATGTATTTATATTGTATATAACAGTGTGTAAATTTGGGAAACTTTACCACAGATCATAAGTTTTCAGTAGTCTAAAAATATACTCCAGTGTTGTAAACGGTTTTAGAGAACACTGTGTATGTGTGTTTGTGTAGTATATGTTTGTGTGCATATATCTACATTTGTGTGACTAGTATATTCCATATTTGTTTTGCATAAAATTGGTTTTATGCAGATAGACAAATTCTGCATTTGTTAACAATAGAAAGTAATGCAACATGCATATATAATTGTTAAATAAAAGCTGATCAGGAGGCAGGAAGCAGAGGCAAGCTCATGATTTGTGATTTAGGAGTAGTGGCATTTTCACATTAAGTTGCAAAGTATGAGCTTGCTTGATTTTTTGATCACTGGTCACCCTCGTGATTGGTAGGTTTTGCTTATGATTTTAACCTTGAAATCATGAAGGCCTATCAATGGTTATTGATGGTATTCAGGTAGGAACACTGGCTACACCTAGAGGCGAAGTGATTCCAGTGGCTTTGACACCAACATTGAGAAGTTCCAGTCATTTCGGAAGAACCTCTGAACAATGAGAATTGAGAGAAAAATGGTTAGGAAGAAGGGAATAGGAGTCTGAAAAGGAAATGGGACAGCAATCAGATATAGGTATTGTGTTCGGTCACCGCAGCATGATGCAATGTTATCGTTCCTCTGCAGAGCTGTGAGTTACCTCTGTTTTTCCTAGCATGGTTTGAAGTCTTCATATTTCTGAAGTGCAGTGCTATTTGCCTGGTGTACATTCTTCATGAGTGGCTACGTGAACTTCTCAGCTACACACAGGAGCATGTGGGAAGAAAAGTATAAAGCCTACAGAAATGATTTCTCCATCTTCTCCCAAACTCATGATTTGAGAGGGTGGCAAGCCGTTCCACAGATACTGTGATTCTTTTTCCATGTTGGCACTATAGCTTCTAAAGAAAAGGATATTCATTTTGCACCTCATTCTTTCATGACAATTCTTGAGAAAATAAAGGAAATATTTTAGAATTCTTAGCAACTTTTGAATTCTTACTAAGTATTACTTAATCATGGAATTGCTTTATCTATATCATAACATGGCAGGATTTATTTTAAAGTTGATGTATCTAATGCTTTCTGCGTTTTCCCATATGTTAGGGGAATTAGTCAAACATGTTAGTAGGGAATATATCTGTTTTATAATAAGCCTAGCAATTATATTAGATCAGCTGCCGAGTTCTTATATGGCATTTTAAGTCCATTATCAATACAGATTATTTAATTGGACCTTTAATGGTCCATCATATAGTTATTTGAGGAACAGGAAGATTTATGCTTATTGTATATATCCATCATAAATGTTTTTAAGCTATATAAACAAATATCCTCTTACTTTGTAAGGAAGATGCTTTGTAAAGCTGCCCATTTCTATTATTATTCATCGTCTGTGGATACAGAATACAGGATCTGATAGTGTCTTCCATTAAAAGTGAAAACCCTCCTATTGACTTCACTGCCAGATTGGGTCCTTAAGCAGTGTAAAATAAAGCTGACTTTTGAAAATGTACTGCTGTTCTCTGCAGATTGTTCATCTTTTGTTGGCTGCTACAAGGATTCCGCTTTCTACAGCTGTATTTTTAATTGAGAATATGTTTTAATAAATATTTTATTTTAAAAGGTATATGGAGACCTAACATAGTAAAATAAAATACAAGTTACTGACTGTAGGTTATCTTAATGTTTAGGTGTGGGAATTACGCATAGCACTCATTAGCAAGTGTGCATTCAGGATAGCCAAAGTGCTGGTATATATGCAGAGTAATTCTCCTACAGAGGTATCTGGACAGCTTTAGTGCTGTAAATGTCTATTGTGTTTATTCAATATGTTTGGGAGAATTATATGCAACTGTAGCCAGCAGCAGCTCTGGCTATCCTACAGTTGACACAGGTTTTCTTTTGAGATGGTTTACTAGGCCTTCAGTTTTACCAAGCTCCGTTTCAGAGGTTCCTTCTTTCTCTCCCGAATTCCCATAAGCATTTTGGTTGCTCTTCATGCATCAAATAAGACTGAAAAGTCTTCAAGGCCTTACTCAATTTCTTTTTATCTCTCTTCAGTGCACAAAGACTGTAAAGAGCAATGAGAATGTGGAAATGGTTCTGAGTGGAAGCACTCTTAACTGGTGGGAAAGTTATCATCTACTCTGCCAAAAAAAGCTAGGAATGTAAAAAAGTAGGGAAAAGGGGCAGGAAAGTGTAAAGGTAGGAGTAAGTGGCCAAAGGGCATACACCCCAGAAGCTTGCAAAAGAAAACTAGTGGTGGAAAAGGAAAACCAGAGGGACACTAGATAAGAATCACTGCGACAGCGTGAGCAATTCTACTGTCTCCTTTTTTCCCCAGCAGTTCTGATAGAAACTAGACAATAGAATTTGGAAAGGGGTTTGCAGAAGGGATGAATTTTACAGCCGTATGTGATGTACATTTGTCTGCTTTCAAGTTAAACGCTTCTTTCTCTCAACAGTTACAGTAAACTTGTGGAAGTGATGCCACGTGTTTCAATCATAGCCAAGCATTTCAAAAAATTTCAGCATTCATTTATATAGGTTTATCTCACACAGTTTCTTTCCTGTATATCTAATAAGAATTTTAAAGACTGATTTGGAGTATAAAGGTTAGACTAACAAAACCAAACCAGAAACAAACCCCTCTGAAATCTTATAAATGTTTGCTGATTTCACCTGGACCCAAAGAAGGGTTTCATGCGGACTTCAGGAGCTGAGATACAGCTTGTACTTCCAGATGCATTATGTTCTAAAATATAAGTAATGTTTTGTAATTGTGCACTGTGGGGGATTGATTGGCTTTACTCACAAGGGAGCAACACTTTCTATCCTACAGGTCAGAAAACTAAGAAGTTTTGCTGTCTGTTTCCTGTTTAAAAACAAACAAACAAACAAAAAAAACTTTGTATTGCTATGAGAATAGGTGCATAGAAGATGTTCATGTCTCCAGTGAAGAAAAAATTGCATTATATTTGTAAATTAGTTAAAAATATGTTACGGCAGAATGTTCTCTTCAAGTTTTTCTAGATCAACAGTTACTAGCTAGGTGAGCTTATTGTTTCTTATGTTCCCTCTCCATCACACATATCTCACTTAAATATATGGTCCTCACTTGGGTGGAAAAAATGTTGAGAGAGACGTGCTTACATCTTTAACATAGTAATTGTTCAGTTAATCTCATTTATGGGGGAAGGAGGCTATACTTCACTGATACCGATTAAATATCCTATACTGGGTTCTATATAAATAGCTACAAATGTGCACAATGGTTACATTACATGGTATATTTAACAACATAGCTAAATCAGAAAGTATGAGCTATGCCTTTAGTGATGGGAGTACTAACGATTGCATGCAAGAAGATTTTTGCTCTGCAACCATGAAGGAAATAATTGCTGTTCAGCACTATTCAGTTAAGTTTGCATATCAGTAAAAACACATGCACAGAAGCTCCACCTACATTCCTAGTGCTCTAGCACTGATATGAGTGCAGCATGTATTAAAGCTTTAGAAGGTGTTACAGTATTCACAACTTGCAAAGTGCGTGTAATTTTTAACAGAGTTAATTTGACCACTGTCAGATGAAATTGCAATGTTGATGTTCAGGTTTTATTATTCTTTTAGGTGGCATTTTACAGATTTATGGGAGGACTACTTCCGCTGAGGTTTTAAATCTTGTGGGTTTCTTCCTCTTTTCGATTCATTGCATATACAAATATATAAAGCAAGTGTTTGTTTTTCATATTTTAGATGGAAGACTTTATTTGAAAACTACTGTCATGTATTGAATTTTTCCTGCTGAAGATACCTGTGCTACGGTAAAGAACTTTGCAGTAAGACATTGGCTCATAAGGAGTTCTGTGGAAACAAAGCATTTTCAAGGCGACTTCCTCAACTTCATTTATCAATGTTCTTCAAAAATGTAAAGAATTCTGCAAGAGTGTCCTCCTTTGGTTGTCTCCTGTGGCTTGACCCGGAGACCTAGAGAATGTTTGTAAATGTACAGTAGCACTCTTCTTACAGTGAAAATCTGCATCTCTGCGCCAGACTATTGTATCCAAAATTACAGGCGGGTCAGAACAAGGCTGAGTATTCCCTTTTTCAAGGAATGCAGACTCTGTCCTCCTCTGATGATTCTATATTTGAGCACATCAAATGATCCTTCCAGTGGTGTCCAAGTACACTTACAGACTGTTATATCATACCGAAACCAGCAAGACAGCTCAGAAATGAACTTCTAGAGGGCATAAGAGGATTCTTATTAAAAAAAAAAAAAAGGAAAAAAAAAAAAGGTAAAAGAAAAAAAATTGATACATTCAGTTTTCAAACTATGATCGTGGGTTTTCTTCTAAAGACATTTTTTCCACATGCTTTCCGAGAGACCAACACATGTATGTTAGACTACATTAAGTGAAATGGAATTTTGTGTAAGTAAGTGAAAAGAAATGCTGAATGTAAACAAACTGTTTTACTGTTCACAAAGTCTCTTTTCCTAAAATAAAAAAATACGATAAAAAGAGTAATAATTTCTCATTGTAAACTGTCAGGGGTTTATGAAATAAAAAACTTTGCTTCTTATCAAACTGTTGGTCACATGTACAGTATATAACACAATCACACAAGGAAGGTATTATGTATGCAGTAGAAATCTAGAGTTTAGGAAATGAAAATTTTAGATAATATTGTTTTGTCACCCTGTTGGTCAGAACGACACCTTTCTAGTTTTAACGCATGCAGGCATGTAAATATTTGTCCTGGAGTCACAGTATTACTGAATGAGATCTTAAGCATCTGGTAACAAGTCAGAATTCTGTATCAGCCACTTTTATTTGTATATTGAGCCCTGGTTAGTGCCCTGATTAGTGCACTTTTAAGAATGGACTGTGGCTGTGCAGCAAGTCAAAATGCCAGAAATATTTTTATATGTTAATGTCATATTACGTCAATGTTGCTAAAAAAAGAAAACCTAACAAACACTTGATGTATCAGTCCAATTCCACGTAGAACTGAGTGATACAGTTGAAGTCTATTGTCCCTCCCACCTTGTCTTAGGGATGGGTGGTTACGTGTTACTTTCACTGTCTTTATGAAAGCTACAATATGTGTTTTCACCTTTGTGCTGATAACTGGAAGTAAGCTGCAACACAGTGCTTATTACATTACTAAAAGTTATGTTCTTTGCTTTGCGTACTTTTGGGTTACCCCTTTAAAGACTGATTTTGTGAATCAGTGCTATTACTGTAAGTTTTGTGATTATGCTTTCTTCATCTAATGTTTTATGCATATAAAATATTATTTATTACATGGAAACATATCAAAACCTTAAATGTCTAAGATGCCTAACTTAAATATTTCTTTAAAAATAGTTCTGATGATTGGATATTAATTATTATTTTGTCAAAAAAAAATCTAATGTTTTGTAACCTCTAGCACTGAGCTTCTATAGTTTGTAGGTCTTCCTTGCAATACTGGTACACATTTATTTTGTGCAGTTCATATTTACTCCACCACAATCCTTTTTTAACAATAGAAAGATGTATATACAAGTTCACATCACGGTAATTTTTTTTAAAGAAATATTGAGCAATATTTTTCATTAAATATTGTTACCTAGTACTTTGTAGTGACATTACTTTCTAACCATGATTCTTTCATAATTTTCATAGTTGCTTGAACACATATGGGATTCTGTACTCCAGTTTTTTCTTATGCAGTCTTTAAAGGGTTAACAGCTGTAAAGTTAGATGGACTTGTGGCAAGCTTTTGAATCATTCATATCTGAAAGAGAATTAAAAGCCTACAACTGAAATATGTAGTAGCATCTACCATTGCTCTGCTCCTTGCATAGAGTCACCTGTAAGTAGGTTTAGTAGTTTTACAGTATATACTTTCAAGACCTTTGGGAATGCCTCAGTGTTTGGCTTGGTACATAAACAGAAATGTTAAGGATTAAGGGGGAAACAATTTATAAGCTGGATGTTTAGAAAGAATCTTGCTAAAAACAGTGTAAATATTACAGACCATGAGATGTTACTGTAAGTTGAATTTTTTGCCCCTCTTTAGTTATACAGGTTTTGGGTTGGTATTTTGTTTTTGGTTTTTGATTTGGATTTTTTTTTTTTTGCATAGATTATGAAGAAAAGTTGTGCTCATGTTATTGTTTATATGCTTTTGTAATCTTAAAGATATTAATGTCTAGTTGTTCTATATTATAACCACATTTGCGCTCTATGCAAGCCCTTGGAACAGAACATACTCATCTTCATGTAGGACCTATGAAAATTGTCTATTTTTATCTATATATTTAAAGTTTTCTAAAAATGAAAAAAGGTTATTACGAATTTTGTTGTACAAAATCTGTACAAAAATCTGTTTTTACATCATAATGCAAGAATTGGAAATTTTTCTATGGTAGCCTAGTTATTTGAGCCTGGTTTCAATGTGAGAACCACGTTTACTGTTATTGTATTTAATTTTCTTTTCTTTTCAACAATCTGCTAATAAAACTGTCTGAAATCTCCCTGCGACTTTATTTACAGTTCATCATTATTAAATTTTCTGAAATGTATAACATCAGAGGACTATTTACTTTCTAATGGGAGGCATCTAAAAACAACATAAGTCAGCTCTTTGTAATGTGAGGAGAACAATGCTGAATGATTTTATTTAACATGCAACTGCTTCTATCTCTAATATGAATTACTGTGGTGAAAAACATCATAAAAGCACACTCTGTGGTTATTGTTTAACAAGCAGATTTTCCATATTTTTTTCTTGCCAGCTAAGCAAACTGCCCCCATCTACATGATTTATTTATGTACATTTCTCAGTTTATGAAGCTGTTATTTGTACCTTTTTCCTTTATATTGTGATATTCCCATGATTCTTATTTCACAAAGCTTTGTGCTGAATAATGTAAAGTGGACACACTGATGGAACAAAACATATTATTCCCCTAACTACAAAAATGCAGGGGTAATCCCGTTGGTTTTGTCTCAGATCTCCTTCACTTGATAAACTTTGGTATCCTAACACGTTTTTTAACAAACAGCGAGTATTTAAACATTTAAACAGGCATTTGGAGAGAGAAATAGCTCTGGCTTAGCATATCATTAAGTGGTATTGTAAGGGGAAAAAAGGGGTGAATTTTTTTTCAGGTAAAGATGGTTAAGAGCAAATCTAGAAGTAAGATATTTTTGCTTACAGAAACTTCAAAAGTCAGAGATGTATGATTGATTCTGAATATTCTCCCTTATTGCCCTGACTTGCCTGGCCTTGCCTTGGCTTACCTTCCCATCCCTTCTCTTCCCTTCTTTTCTGAACCATAGCTATGTGAATGCTTCTTTCATTGGGGAGCAGGCTCGTTTGAGAAAGCAGAAGAGATTAGCTTTCTTGGACCAGCCCATTTCATTATCCCTAGATGGCCTGGGGACTGCAAGTGCGAGGCTGACAGGCTTCTTGGGTTCCAGCAGGTTGTTGTTGCTGGCTGGTTGATTAGGATTTTGGTTAGCTGTATATAGGGCAATCACGGTCTCCTTCCATCTGCATTAAAATGTCGCGCATGTCTCCATTAGTAAGCATCCCAGCTATGCCATAGCCTGCTCTCCTGCTATAAGCTTTGGCACAGTTAAAGCAGGGAAAAAGTAAACTCATTAATGTCTCAGGCCAGCTCATGCCCAGAACTGAATGATCCCTACAGTAACAGACTAGCAACCTACCTGTGTGGTTTTAAGCAGCCCAGGAAATAGTTCCTTTCAGCAGGAAGGCACCTGCGCTCACATAAGTTCCACCCTATCTCCATTAATAAATCACTGTTTTATCCATTCACAGCAGCTGGGATTTAACAGGGCTGAGGTTGGATGGGCCAATAGCTAGTCAGATGTCGGTGCTCCTTGTTACAGTAAAACTAAGTTCTGTCAAAGCTCAGGTCAAAATCAAGAGGAGTTTGCCCTAAAAGTATCTTGCCTATAACTTAGCAGTAGGTTATAGTCACATCCTGGAGATATCTGGAGTTAGCAGCTAGATGCCTAAAGTTTTAGAAAAATCCTTGAGGAACTGAGAGACTCAACTGATAAAGAATTTTTTTTTTTTTTTCCTGTGGAAAGATATTTAAGGTTGGGTTTTGACCTGAAAGATAAACCTCTTTATTTGTTGAAGGTGCTATAAATTCTTGAAAATTGCTTCATTTATTATTTGTTTATATGTTATTTGACACAAGACTGTGCAATAAACAAAGCTGGAGGCCAAGATTTTCAAGTGTGACTGCTGATTACAGGTACTTCTAGTTTTCTTGGCCAAGCTTCACACATTTTCAATGCCTTTCCCAAAATAAAATGTCCTAGCTCAAGGGTTCTGCGAAACTTACTTCTTCAGTAGCTGCTAATTCATCCACAAAATACTGAGCAATTTATTAGTGTGCCTTTGCTGAGCAGGAGCTTATCCTCATCAATGACAATGGTTCCACCATCGTCAATATCACACCATTTCAAGCAGAAGCCTCTTCTGTAAAAAACATCATTTCCAAAGAGAGAGGAAACTTTCTGAAATTCAAGCTCTTAAAAGGAATGAAGTTAGAAATAAAAAAAAATCTAGGCATCCAGAGTACTTGGAAGCTTTGCAAATGTTCATCTGAAGGTCAAATACTACTATGCAATTTGGGAGAATTTGCACATAATCTGTGGATAAACATGATTTCTTCAAGTCATAGTAATTTCTTCAAGTCATGGTTGTCATAGTCCAGTGAATTGGTTAACTGATCCTCTAAGTTTGGATCATAAAGACAGAGACAGATTCATCTTGCTGTATACAGCAAAAGGACAAGAATATAAACAGACACCAGCTGCAGCAAAGGAAACTCGTACTGGATATAAGGGGGGAAAAATCACAATGAGAGTGATGAAGCACTAGAACAGTTTTCCCAAAGAAGTTCTGGGATCTCTGCCTTTGGAGGTTTTCAAACGTGAGGTGAGCAAGGCCCTGAGAAACCTGATCTAACTTTGCCCAGTTTAAAGAACATTATAAGTGACCTTCAGAGGTCCCTTCCAACCTCAGGTTTTTATGGTTCTAGAACTACAAAACTTAGACGCATGATGCCCTTGTAGGCGTAACACTTTCTGTATCCAGTTTAGCAAGGAGCAAAGTTTTATCCTATAAATAGCAGTTATCAGATCTAGAATAGAAATTGCTGGGATATGTTTAAGGATTCACAGCTTTTCAATCTTCCATATCAGGAGGCCAGAAGAATGAGCTGCACTAACAGCATGATGTGAAGGAAGATACAGAAAGTGAATACAGAGAGGTTAAAAACCCCACCTGTTCTAGTGCCAATCTAGTTCATTTAAATAATGAGAATGGCAGCTGTAGCCACTTTGTCAATCTGTTTTCAGACCAGTTTTCTAGCAATAAATAAATAAAAGGCAAAGTGAGCAAATAATATGTCTTAACAGCAAAAAGCTGTTGGTGTTAAACAAAGTAATGGGACTTAGGGAGAACTTTCCCATTCAATTTGAATGGGTACAGGGGCCAGACGGTCTTAGGGAAAATTGGAAATGATGAGCTGGAACAGATCCTCTTCTTAAAATATACTTCCTCTATTTTTTCAAATTGCTTTCTTGAAATTGGTTTGTACTGCAAGGCAACCAATTATTTTGTAATTCTATAGATTTTTCCCACTCCAAGGTACAGAGGACTTTGAAACAGTTAATTTGGCTTATTGGCCTCTCTGTCAAGTAGATGTTGTCACGCAGGTTGGAAAGCTGAGGTATGGAAAGGTTAAACTTGGCATTTTAAAACTGGAGAGACAAAAAGACTGTCTTTGGGCTTTACTGTGTGTATCTGTGAAGTTGTATCATAGTACCAGTATATTTAGCTAGGGCTCAGTACTGAAGGATTTTGTAGGTAAAAGAAGCACTTTTGGTTTGGCGGTGCCAATTACTGGGTGAATTACTGCCCTGGTTTCAGCTGGGATAGAGTTAATTGTCTTCCCAGTAGCTGGTACAGTGCTATGTTTTGAGTTCAGTATGTGAAGAATGTTGATAACACACTGATGTTTTCAGTTGTTGCTCAGTAGTGTTTAGACTAAAGTCAAGGATTTTTCAGCTTCTCAAGCCCAGCCACCGAGAAAGCTGGAGGGGCACAAGAAATTGGCACAGGACACAGCCAGGGCACCTGACCCAAACTGGCCAACGGTGTATTCCATACCATGTGACGTCCCATCTAATATAGGAACGGGGAAGTGGGGGCGGGGAATTGCCGCTCAGGGACTAACTGGGTGTCGATCGGCGGGTGGTGAGCAATTGCCCTGCGCATCATTTGCACATTCCAATCCTTTTATTACTACTGTTGCCATTTTATTAGTGTTATCATTATCATTATTAGTTTCTTCTGTTCTATTAAACCGTTCTTATCTCAAGCCACGAGTTTTACTTCTTTTCCCGATTTTCTCCCCCATCCCCCTGGGCAGGGGGGGAGTGAGTGAGCGGCTGCGTGGTGCTTAGTTGCTGCCTGGGGTTAAACCACGACAATTGCAAAATAGGGGGGAGAAGAGGAAAGTTGTGGTTAGGAAAGCAGGCTAAGAGAATGAGGCTGCAACAGAATTTTGACTAGAATGTAGGGATGGCAGAAAAGAGGAGATTTCAGCTGTCAAGATGGAATTAAACAGTGATACAATAAGGAGAAACTGGATTCTAAAGATACTCTTTGGAAAGATCTGGTAAAATATAGATGCAGCAAGCAAACTCATTTGGCAGGCTCCTGGGCAAGCAGACATTGTTTTCAATTCCATTCAGAAGCAACTAATAACCATTTGGCTTCTGTTCACTGTGACCAAACTGATGTTGCAGAATCTGGCTTTTCAGTGATGGGATGATATATTGGAAGCCAGAAATAAGTTTCCATATGGATCTCTTGAACAATCTGAACTCAATTTAACAATTGAAGAGGACTGAGATAAAGTATTACCTTCTTTGTGAGCTGATCAATAACAAGCACACCTCTGGGAAACAGATGCTAGTATTACCCTTTGAAGCCATTTCAGTGGCAGAAGCTGAACAAGTTCACAGGCCACTTTACACAGAACTTAGAGAAGCAGTAAATAATAATAAGAAAAAGCTCTAATTCTCAGTTTCTTCCAGGTGAGATCTTATCCTATCTGCCTCTGACTCAAACTTCTACAACACTGTAAGTGTATACATGGCATCTGGTAAGAAGATAAGACTCAAGTGATGAATTAAGGGTTGAAAAGAAAAAAAATCACTGCGAAAAGTGAAAATAAGCTATAGGCGAACATGGAGAAAAAAGGTAAGTGAAAAAGATTATAGTACAAAATTAGTCCATGGATTTCAGAATTCAAATTGCCTAAAAAGAAACTCTAGCAACCTCCATGTGCCTAATTCAAAACTGTAATAAATAACCTGCCCTTTTGAAGTGTGTAAAGCTTACTAGATGTTTCCATGACTGCCCTGAATGCTCCTTGGGCCCTAATAATGATATTTCAGTTCCCCTTTGAAGCACCTAGATGCCTAGCTCCAGCATAACCTTCTCTTAGGAGCCAAAATCTAAGGTGAACTATGTGATGAAGTGTGCTTAGAAATCTCAGCACATAACCAAGCAGAATTATTGAAAAGAAGGAAATACACAGCTGCCGATCACAACCATTTCCACAGTTCCACAGCCCGAGGGTCCAATACCGCATATGCCCTACTACTAGGCTAAACAATGTGTTCTTGCTTTCATTCTCTGTTTGCTCCCATTCCTTCTTCCCATGCACATCAAGCTGTAACTGTTTAGCGTTACCATTCTACTCGTAGAGAAGAGAGGGAGTGTAAACCCTCTAAGAGTAGGAAGCAACCTGAATCGCCCACCTCACACTTTCTTGGGAAAGTGTTCCTACCACTTGCCTTGAGAAGTGGACAGCCTGATGTCCTGTAGCTCCTGTCTCTTAAAAACACGCTTAGAGTTATGTCTACATTAGCAATTTTACATGCAAAAAGAGGCCTCTGTAGCATGAATCCGCCTTGCATCTGTGCTTGTGGTGTGCACTCAAGCTCCTGAAGCAGTTTCTTTTTCTGGTGGAACCTAGTCGTGCAAAAGGATATAATCTAGATTTTGCCACTTGCAATGTGGACCCTAGGTCCCTTAGCAGTTGGTGGTCTGTACAAGCCTAGGACCGGCAACTGGTAGAAAACTTCATTGCTGGTAATGCCATAGTGAGGTCCTGCAGTCCTAGAACTGTAACAGATTGCATCACATCATACTATGGTCCTTCCTTCCTTGCACCACAGCAATCAGCAATGGAAACACACTCAGTGACCGGAACTGCTGGCCTCTCCAATGCTTTGCCTCCAAAAGTTCAAATAGACCTTACTGAGATTCAGGTTTCAAGTGGAGCTGATAAATCAGAGCTGGTAGGTGGGGCTTTGACTTGAGTGAGGCTTTTGAACAGGCCATGAGGGGATGAAGGAGACATCTAATGAAGAGCTAAATGAATGGCATCAGGGATATTGTGCTTTGGCATACTTCATCTTCTTTGTATAAATTATGCTTAAATTTAATCAATAAAATATTTATTGATTCAAAAGTTTTTTCTTTTATTTTTCCTGCCAGGTGTTACTTGAGTGGAGACAGATCGTGATGATAATGACTAGTGCTTTTCCTTTTAGTTTACTAAGCCACCATCAGCATACAAAAAGATTATATTTGGGACTGAATGAAGACTGTATTTTGTTGTGAGAACAATAGCAGGCATTTACCTTAGGACTCCTGGCCCTGGACCGTCCTATTATACTTGCATGGGTAGATGAGTTGTACAATGCATTTTTCTAGTAGTCTGTAGTTGTATGTTGTATTCAAGTTTAAAAATACTTCAGCCTTTTAACAAATGCTGCATATTCTTCCAAGTGGTGGTCATTAAAGAGAGTGCCACTATATCATTCCTTCGTATTTAATTTGAGGCAGAAAGAACAAACTGTATTTTGAGCAAGGTTTATTCCTTTTTCAATTTAAGTAATTTCTTTTCTAATCTAAGCTGGCCAAGTTCAATTTAAATTATTGTGTGAATTGTTGGTGAGGTGCTTTTATTTGAATCAGCAAGCATTTGGCCATGGCAAATGAGCTTCTGGCAAACAAGAACGTTAGTGCCAGGGGACATCTTTGAAAACTGCCATTTGCCTTTGTGCACTGTGAAGAGTTTTCAGTGTTAAAAGTTACATTTTTCTTAAATATTGTTCCATTCAGGGAAAAAAGAGCTGCTTTCTTCTTTGATTTTCATCCCATTCTTCTATCATTGTTTGTAAGGAATGAAGTTTAACAGGAATGCAGGTAAAAATAGAAGTGCTCAGGTTCCACCAGTTCTTCATTTTGCTCTTTTAACTCAATGACACTCTTTAATACTTTTTTTTTTTTTTCCTAGCTGGTATAATTTCCAAAATACACATTAAAAAAAATCTTACGTGGTTTCTCATATTTGATTAGGCTTTAGCAGTGCAATAAGTAGGGGTTCTCAGCCTGCAGTCCACAGAGCTCAGCAGAAGCATCTGCTTGGCTGACAGAATATTTCTGTCAGCCTCTTTCTTAAAGGCAGAACAGGAGCTAGCAAGGACTGCATGAATCACTTCAGCAGCAGATACAACTGATCCTATCTGCCATTTTTCTCTGAGTCACTGCTTTACCAGCTAACCATACATCCCCTGTAGTTCTTCTGCATGTATGCAATAAATCCAACGCCTTCAAAGAAATAAAAGGTCTATGTGTACAAGGCTTTGCTTATATCTTGTGCTTCCAGAATACACTGATTTTACTCAGCACATGCAAAACTGCCATCCTTTATATATTCAATAAGCTAGAGTTTTCCAGGACTTGAAAAGTGTTCATTACTTTTCCAAGGCAATAGCCCTGAATGTACACAGTAGCATATCCTAGGATGTGGCACAGGTTATATACCATGGCTGTCCTTTGATCTTAACAAAACACAGGCAAAAAAACCAAAACAAAAACCAACCACAAAAAAAACCCAAACAAACAAAAAAGTTGGAATTATTCTTTTGGGCTGTTATAACAGAAAATGGAATGAAGTCAGAAGTTTCCAAGTCATGGGAATGTGATCATTCATGCTGCTGTGTTGTTAGAATGGTCCCTGGCCAAGTGGCGTCCTGTGCCAGCCAGCTCTGCTGCAGACAGTTCTGGGGCTGGGGCAGCCCCCAGCATGGGTCAGGCCCAGAAAACAGTTTGTGAACAGCCAACTTCACTTGGGAGAGCGAGGGAGTATCACATAGAAAGATTGCCCTATACTGTTTGGACACAGGGTTCCTGAACTTCAGTGATTACATTTAATTTACCAGTATATATATCTTGCTTTGCCATATAACCCACACACAACTGCCCAGTCATACCATACCACAGACCACTCCTAACCCCCAGTCACATTCAAACTGTGTTGATCTCATTTAGGTCTAGTCACCTGCTCCTGCTGCCATTGTGAATTGTACTTTCGTATTTCCAGACTTGACTCTACCAGCTGCCCCATTATTCAGCTACTCACCGGAATAATTCTTTAACTGGCAGAGGAAAGGAAGAAAGATTCATCCCTAACCTAACTGTCTTTGAAATGGGTGACTTTCACTGTAGCTAATCAGGTTAGAATGAGGCTGAGTCTCTTTTTCTACTTGGTGGACATGTTCCCAATTCACTGTGTTTCAGTGCTGCTTGCAAGGACTTGCATGAGCAGTGAAGGGATCTTTCTCTCTCAGTAAGGAATGGGATCCTCCAACTGGAGATTTCTTTTCAGACACCCCTAGTTCTCCTTAAAATCAAGCCGCTCCAGAGAATGAATTACTGACATGGAAAAAGCTTTAAGTGTTAAGATGAGTTGAATTTTCCTGTGGAAGTGCCTCTTTCTCCTGAATTTCTCCTGAAATGAACAGAATTCTTAACTATCCAGGCTTATGCACCCTCCAGTCTTAAGATTTTATTCTATTATTATTATTATTCATGTCTTTCTAATATTTTTCATTCTTTTATTCTTTTTTTGTGTGTTTGCATTCGAATACATACACTTGAAGTCAGGGTCTTGTTCTGAACTCTTGAGATACTCTGGTGAGAGTTATAGCCATATATCAGTCACTCCCAAAAGGGTGACAAGGGAATGCTGACAGGAAGGTGTCCATGCTTTTCTGTAGGGTGTGATCACCTTTTAATCCTGAGACCTGGGTAATGGCATGCAAATCGACCCTACTGAGTAGAATCAAGCAGGTAGCATTTTTCAAAGCAGTTACTAGTATTTTCTGGTGTTGAAGCAGTAGGAAGACACATACAACCTTAGTTTGTCCAAGATATGGTTTGACATGTAGCGGGAATTTCAAATGGCCTGGATATCCATTTAAAATTTCAGTGGGCACTTATGCTTTTGTAAAAGCCCATGAAGTGCTTAGTTGCATCCTACATCAGTTACATACCTCCAGAAATCTGGCCTCTAGAGGTAAAAGGATCTTGGACAATGGCCCTATTGTTAACCATTATTTCCAGTATAATGTAACAAATGTTCTAACCTTGAAAGGAGGCAGGGGAGTAAAACCCTAGGCCTGCCTCCTTATCCTTTTTCCTTCCAGGTTTTATTCTTTTACAGCTGTAGCAGTTACAAAGCAGCTACAACCAAGAATATGAATCATTGTTGCTATCGTCATTAACATAATGCCCATGTGTAGATTTATCTACAGACTTTCAGTTTGATAAACTGTTGGCATGTAAATATTTCCTTGAAGAAATTCCAGTCCAGCTGCTTTTGTTTACAAATCTATCAATGGTTAACACCATAGAATGTATTTTGCCAGTATCTGAATTATAATTACAACTTGTTTAATTGTGAATTAATTATAAAAGAGGAAGACAAAACTAAATAATAAATATTTTGCAGATTTTGGAACCATGCCAGCTTTGCCTGCATTAATTTTGGAAATGTGAGGACTTAACGCTTGTAAGTCTCCATTCTACTATTCTTTCTTATTATTTATTTGTACAGTTAATTGTGCAAGAAACACTTTCCGAATAATTATTTCATTGTACTTGTTTTGTGTTCAGAGATTCTTCTGCTTATTCCTTGTTTTACTTCTTGACTTCTGCTTGATCATTCTATGGATTTAATTAAGAGTTTGTTTTGATACACCAGTCACAGTAACATCTAAACTGACCTGAATACTGAGTATTTGCAGGTTTTAAAAAAACTTTTTTGAGATACAGGATCAAAGAAGCTCTGGAATTTCACTTTTGTTTGGCAGCAGGTTATTGGCTTTGCTTGTTGCTGTTTTGACCAGTGATGCAGAGAGACGTGCTTTGAGTTTATTGAATTCTTACTGGTTTGTATAATCGTTTGTTACAACTTAATTACAATTCAGTACAATTTGCATGGATCAGCTCTGGAGACAGACTATAAAATTTATTATCCCTAAATTAGGATAGGTAAAAGTTAGATTTGAGCTACATATTGTAGACCTATTTATAGCCAATGGACAAAATACACACCTCAAAAGAATAAATCGTTTGTTATCAACCCTTGGGTGCTTATTTTAGGATTAGATGAGTTGCTTGTGAAGGTGCCTATTTGTTAGTCAATGAAGGGGGACATTTTAGCCAACAGCTGTGGCAGGAGGTGAGATTTACCTGGGAGTTGCCTGTAAGAGCTGTTGGGAAGCACTTTGATTTTACTATCCAGTTCCACCAAACCAAACCCAACTTCCAGAATTTCATATCCTTTGCATAAGTAGCTAGTGTCTTTCCAACTAGTTTGTGAGCCCTCTAGTGACACCAGTCAGAGGAACAATATACATATAGCTGGGTCCACCACATCTGTATATATTTGGCAGTGATAGTACTCATGTATGCCTTGCTGGATTCTTCATATTGCTTATGATAATCGAGAATGTTTGCATGTATCTGCTGTGCAGAATCTGAAGGGCACAACAGTGGAGGTTAGAATCAAACAGCATCTGACTTTTTTTTAGGTTTCTTTGAAGACTTTTGGAAAGTTGGAAAAATTCATATAAGATTTTTACTGATTTTTTTCATTGTCTTTATTGCATTTTTTAAAAGTTAAATGGTTTGAGATGTAAAAATAAATTAATGTTATAATTATACACTATTTTTTGTCATTATTTTTCACTTTTCCATACAAGAAGTGAAAGAATATTTTACAACACAATGTAGAAGTAGCAGATAACTATGAAGAGTGATCTCCAGTTCATGTACCATTAGAGTCTAACTTCCACCTGGTAAATCAGTGTTCCAAAAATAAATACCCTGTAGTTATGGAAAAGTGTTTCTGAAATACTCTAGAGGAAAATCTTGTTTGTTCAACTTAATTCTGTAAATATAGATGGCCATGATCTTTCTCTGAGACTAGCAAAGGCACCCTTTTCTCCTTTGGCTATATAGTTAATTTAGTCAACTTCTTTCCGAGACTGCTTTCTTAGGTACTTAACTGAGGTAGTGAGTCTCATGGCAATCATGAACTTTTTATTTCTTTATTGTTCTTTCACATTTGAAGCTGTAGAAGCATTTGGAAGGCTACTGGATTGTCATAATGGAAAGAGTTTCTATATATGTCATCAGGAACAAATAATGACAAAAAAATAAAAAGTTTCTATGTCAGATATAACATACTGACAGACTTATAACTACCTTTATATTCAATGATTTTTTTCTCAGTTTGTGTGTACTGTCTATATATATTATAGACACCGTTGCAGTTTCAGTGTATCAAGAAGTGTAGGTTAGATTACATTTAGGCTTGGAAGTCATATGGCAGCTCAGAGGCTCTTGAAACTAGTTATCCACCTCCCCCCCTCCCCGTGATACTGTTTTAATGGTACCACTCTCCATAAAACTGGCTTAGACAGTTGTTTCACTGGATTAAAATATGTTATTTATCCTTTCTATCAAAAAATAATGAGCAGCCTTTCTTTTAGCTACTGTTTTATGTATAGAATCAGATGCTGAGTGTATAGTCTCTTAATTTTATTCCTATTTATTTAAGTTAAAGTTCTGAAGGTTTGGTTATTAGCAATAACACTTAGAGATTATCTCTGTTCAGGTACAATATTGATTAACTCTATCATTCATAAAGCCACTAGAAAATATTTAGCTATATGATTCATTGACTTTCCACATAATCAGCCTATGAATTATATGACTAAACTTGATGGGCTGACAATGTGAATGATAAATTCATTTGGTAGAGGATTTTTGAGGTATTTTATCTTTCTCTGGTACATTATCAAAAATGAAACTTTGTCCATAACATTTAGAACATATGTTCTAAGTAGTTGCCATCTAGTGCCAGCACTCATTTCTATTCATAGATAATGGGGCAATACTTACACTTTGGAAGGCAATATGTTTCTCTCAATTTGTAATGGAGTCGTGTAATGTCATGTCCATAATGGGAAGTAAATAACACGCCTTGACATGAATGAACACTTCAGGCAATCGTTAAAATAACTGAGAGTGGTGGAGAGTTAGAAAGATGAAGAGAAAGAGTAGGAGAGCTGCAACTTCACTCATTGACATCTCCAACATCCTGGTCTGCTGAATGCATGGTGCTAATCATCTGGAAGTGAATCCATCTGATGGGACAGGAATTTGTTCTTCTGGCTTTCTCATAAAATGTTAGCTCCTGCAGGGGGATATATCATAAATAAGAATAATATTGTGAATTCTTACCACCACAACAAAAAGATCCATTCAGAAAAATACTTCTAAAATGGCATTAAGTCATTAGGAGAGTTGGATTTGTGCTGTTATCCCTCCAAAAGCCTTTCAAATTTGTTCAGTTTACAAATAAATTGAAAGTGAGGGCTTTCTTGCCAGTTCAACCAGGTATGTGAGAGCTTAGCAGGGGTTTTTATCAAAGCATTATTAAGAAAATTCTGCAGTAAGAGTTTACTGAACTATTCTGTAGGTGATGTGTGATTTTTAAAAGAAGCTAACTTAGTCTCCTCTACTGATTTTTCAGCAGCACCTTAAGCAGTAAACCTTTTCTATTTTTTAAATGACTATGAAAGGAAGGATGACATCTGTGGAAAGCAAAGGTCACATTGGAACAATCCCTTTGAAAGCATGCTAACCCCTAAACATATAGCTCCCTATAAAGCTGAGTTCATGCAAGGGCTTCCTAAATGAGTATATTGTACGTTAACTTAATATTTTTTAATTTGAGTGTAAATAATGAAAAGGGGACAACTCAAGACTCTTTTTTCCTGGCCCTTTGGTTTTACCTGCTGGGTTCATTTATCACACTGTGTCTTCTCATCTCTTTTTCAGCACAATGGGTTGTAGTTCTCCACTTTGCTCCGATCTTGGTTCAAGGTCCCAAAGTCTGAGGCATTGGGTAAAGGTAGGACTTTTCAATTCACATTTAAAGAATCATGGAAGGTGTGATTTTCAGATTACATAAAACTTCTGTCACTGTTGTTATCTAGAAAATTAGATAACAGATCACCTGTGTATGAAAAATCATCTACAGCTGCCTTTAGAACTTTTGGGATGAAGTCTACAATCAGTTTTATCTATAACTTCTAGCCTTAATGCACCCTCCTAAACAAAGTGAAAATATCAGATAACAAAGGGATTTTTTACTAGCCCTTCACTATCTCCCTTAAGACTTTGTTCCCAGGCTTCAGCCCGCTGTCTTCTGTGTGTGAACGTAGCTATGTGTGAATACTGCTGATTGCATTGTGAGATTGTAGATGATTAAAAAAAGAGTGTAGTAGGAAGTGAGATTTACCTTTTGACTTCTATCTTTTCCATCTGCTGTAATACTCATACACACACACATGCACATGCACACACACTTTAGTTTCCAAGCGCAAAGTGGTTTTGGTGGTGAAAATGAGTGAAACTGATCTTGCCAAGAGTAATCTCCCTCCACC
Organism: Buteo buteo; assembly: GCF_964188355.1. NCBI lineage: Eukaryota > Metazoa > Chordata > Aves > Accipitriformes > Accipitridae > Buteo > Buteo buteo. The sequence goes on from NC_134184.1 coordinate 19,140,663, forward strand.
TCCCTTTCCTTTTCGCATCCTGTCTAAACCCTGAGCTGACACTGAAGGTGATGCCCACAACTTCCATTCCAACTCCTGATCTAGCAAACTTAGAGTTAAATTATGTTTCCTTTCAGAGCCCAAGGAACAAAGTTACACTGGGAAGCAAAGCCACACTGTAACATACTTCCCTCCTGATGGAAGGAAGAAAACTCGTAAGGTTTCTGTTGCTTCTGCAGTATAATTCACCCAAGGAGTAATTTTATTTTCTAGAGTGTGCAGAGGACCCAGAGGCCTTTGGATAGAAAAAAAGTATAATTTCAGGGTCAAGTGTCTTTTAAGCTATGTAGTGCTACTGGGTACTACACTACAGCTGAGACCACTTCCTGTGGGTTGTGGGCTCTTCCCAGATCATTCTGTTATGAACAGCTGTAACATATTGAGTCTAAATAACTTTCTCTTTTACTCTTCACTGCACTCATCCCATGTCTCCCATACCCTGATTCTTATCCCATTTAAAATTACTTTGTAAACCATTCTTCTCCAAATAGTTTACATCTATCATACATTTCTTGTTGCATTATCAAACACAGAAAAAAAAAGAAAAAAAAAAGAAAAGACACAAGAAAAGGCTATTTGTCTGGTAGAAACTGCCTTCAGAAAGCCATGTTTTATCCCATTTTTGGATTATCTTGCTTCTTCAGAAAACCAACTTTGATCTTTCAAAACATTTCAAACCACTAAGAGCTCAAACATTGTCTTAAACAAACAAACAAATAAACAAAAAAATAGGATTCTTCAAGTCATTACCTATTCATTTATGACACAGAATGGATTTGTCATGGAAAACAGTTATGATGTGCAACGTATACATCTTCTTATGAGAAAGCAAGTAAGCCAGCTATGACACAGATCACTAAGCATATTTTGGCATTAAGATGGCTACTTACAAGACTCATATATCCCACGTACAAGATTAATTTTCTTTCAGTACATTTTAAATCATTTCATGGATACAGTAATTACACTATACTCAAACCGTGTCAATCAATCACTGCTAGGAATCAATACAGTAGGTGTTTTCAACTATTTATAAATAACAATACTCATATATGCCAAATGTCTTATAAAAGTACAATTAGTTAGAATAAAGAGCATATTTGTTCTTGTATTGATTTAACTCCTTGTCATGCTCTATAGGGTTGCCATATATATGTCTGTCTTTAAATTCAAGCTTCTGTTTAACTTCTTCTTTGCAGCAGAGTTTTCCTTACTTGCCTCATTTCACTTTCCATTCTGTGTTACAGATAAACATGGAGTGAAATGGATTTGTAGGCTTATTTGTTTAAATGTACAAGTGAATAGTTTTACAGGCACAAATTGCAACTCTTCGCTTTTCACTGGAAACTAGTAGAAGGAGACCCTCCTGGAAAATGCTGTACAAATGGTTGACTGAAAACATTAATTTTCCACAAAGACTGTGCCTTGTAGAAAGATATGGGGTTAGGGGAAGAAAAAAAAAAAGATTTAAGAAAACCATGGTAAATATAGGTTATGTCAGACATTTTGAAAATTAATTTTGAAATGTTGCCTAATGAAAATTTGATGGAAATTTAATGCAAATAAGCATTAAATCTGTGTGATGTATCACTTTCTGGATTTTTAATTACCATTTTATTTTATTCTTTTTGGTGATTATGTATTTATTTCCTGCCCTCTCAGAGTTCTCTACAGTGAAATTCTTCTCCAAGTGAAGTGATTCAGGTGACTTAACAACTGGTCCATCAAAGTGTGAAGGGAAAACTGAGATGAACCTTCAACGTTTCCTCTAGTTTTTCATATGCACTAAAGAAATTTTTTAAGGCGTCAGTACAAAACTATCAGTTAGCCACAATGTTAAATCAAACCAAGTCTTAAGTTCATGAACCTTAACAAACCTTTTGATGAACCTCATATATTTAGCATTTGTAATGAAACACAACACCATGAGACTTTCACATGGTTTGGGGTTTCATTGCAAACATCTTGAATGTAATTACTATTACTTTGAAGATAGAAAATGCCATGGAGCAAATCTTCACTAGGTGTAAACTGACAATGTTGCACTGACTTCACTGTCAGCAAACACCCTTCACAATTTGATCCTTTAATTAATAAGCAATACCAGTCATTGACTCCAATTAAAATGAACAAAAATGGTACCATTCCATATCCTTTCAGTGCAGAAGTATGCGAGATTTATATGGATGATATACAGGATTTTAAGTTCCATTTGGGCACCTAAAGAAATATACTTTTTGCCTAGAAAATAAATGTTATTATAACTGCAATAAATATGCTGACACATTACTCACTGTTATGCAGCCAATCAATATTAGCCAGATTAATTCTTTTTGCTTAATCTGTAGCATTTTTTCCTGTCATAACAGCATTAGTTATGCAAAAGTGGTCATACATTGTCAAATTGAGAGACTCATCTTGATTATTCTTGGTTATTTTGAGTATAAGTACAATCCACCCTGACTGTTAGTCCGCCCTTGGGAGCCAAGCAATTTGGCTGTTATTATAATGAGGTGTGGCTCATCATAAGGGTGATTATAATGGAGTCTAAGGGAATAGGGAGTCAAACCTACTGTATATTATCTTTCATTTTTAAAGACTGTACTTTGGAATAATGGTTGAGTATTGTAGCATTTTTGTTCATTGCATGTCTTCAGGGGTTGAGATATCCTCCAATGGACTATTTTGATACTAATAGGAAAGCACGTTTAGAACATGAAAATCCCTGTATCTGTTCCTTCAGGCAATTTGTTCAGAGTGTAATTCACATCTGATGAATACTTGGTGACACTGAATGGTCCAGTGAAGATTGGCGCTAATTTTGCAGTAATGCTCTCTGTTGCATCTGTGTCTGACTGGGAAGGTATTTTTCACCAGTTCCTGAACACTTAAAAATCACTTGTATCTGTTTGTGGTCATAATATTACTTTCAATCTTGTAATTTCTTACTGAAGTTGCCCTAAAGTGGTTGTAGATCTGAGCTGTGAGCTGTGATCTTTATAATCTTCTCACTCTTCTGAAGAAGACCAGGTCCAGAAACAGTTTCTTTTAAATCATAAGGTGTCTTCAGGGAAACAAAAAACTTGTCATAAAAAAAACCTCTTACAATTTTTCTCCATTCCTCCCTGTGCACACCATTGATGAGAGATTATTTTGATTAAAACTTAATTCCTTAAAGTGTTACCAAAAAAGCCAAGCAAATTGTAATCTCCTTAGTATAGGATGTTAGGGGGTTTAATTTTACATTTATGTGAAAGGTTTGACAGATGGGAGAACAACCCATATGATACAAAATACTTTCTGTAGAGGCTTTCACTGTATCTCCCAAGTGTGCTGATGTTGAACAGAAATTGCTAACTGTATCTAAGAATTAAACAAAACAAAACAAAATCCCAGGGTGTGTAGGGAAACGTAATTCCAGTGTCCACTTATTGAAATATTTGCCATCAGTCTCATCTACAATTCAAAATAAGACAGGTAAAACTTCTGCAGATCAAACCCAAAAGCTCTGTTTGTATCAATCGTTGTGCATGACACTGCTAAATTTTACACCTGACGCTGCTAAATTTTACACCTCTCTGCATCACTGACTGCCATTAAAAGATTGCCATTTAATTGCAATTACTAGGAAATTGCATATATATAGTAACTTTGTTTCCATAGATGTTTCTGTGAAATGGTGGCATGTGATGAGAAGCATATTGAGCATTTTTTGCATAGTAGATACTTTAGAGAAGCTTTGTTTAATGCCAGCAATATAGAGTTGTTAGAATAGAAACTATTCTGTCATTCTTTGTCAAAAAGCATGTGTTTCACTGGTGGCTACTTTTAATCTCTGATTCAGGTAGAAAGAACACAAAATAATATCAGGGAAAAAATACGGCGCATAAAACTACCTTTATAAAAGTAAAACTATTGGATGCGGTATTTTAGTGTAGAAATGCTCATACTCAGAATTGCCTCAAGTTTCCAAATAATCAAGGAAATATATACTTGTAACGGTAATGTTCTGAGTAGTTTTCTGTCCTGAATACTTCATGTTATTGTAAGACTTTTCTTTTTTATAAGTTGAAAAAAATACAACCTTACTTAAAGCTTGCTCCTTCAGTTTCTTATCATCCTTTCAAATGATTGGGTATTAATTGCTTTGTTAGAAAATACATTTAAAACTGTGATATTTGGAGAGGTTCACTGCTAGGCAATAAATATATGCCTCCAAATTACACTTCTTCCCTCCTGCAAGTTATGGAAGTTTTAGTAAAATCACAAACTGTCTTTCAAGAGTGCCTACTTTTCAGTCTTTGAGTGTCTGATACAATGGGAAATCTTGCAAATATGTTTCATCCACATTGTGTTCAAAGCACAAAATACCACCAGACAGTCCATTTCTAGAGCTAGAAAAGTTCCTCTCTGGCATGTGCAGTGTTCTGTTGCCATATGCTAATATCCTGTCATTTCTCTGAGCATCTTTCTGCATGAATGCTCCACCATGGCCCCCATGACATGCTTCTATGTGAACTGTAAACACACTTTTTAAGCCTTGGAAAGCTTAAAAGGGCTTGATGACTGGTGGTCACTAGGAATATTGCAAGACCTTCTAATTTAACCAGTCCGCTCAAAAGGGACAACTTATTTCACTGTAATACTATGTAATGTTGAACACTAAGTGACAACATAGACCTCCATGGATTATGGCAGAATGTAATGACTTCTGACTACAGTCTGGATGTTTAAAAAGTAGCTGTATTTGAAAAAAAACAACCCAAACAAAACACAACAAAACCAAAACCAAAACCAAACCAACAGAAAATTTCATAGGATAATTTCCCTTACTTTTCAAGGAAAGAATGATCTAAACATCTTTCTGAACATGATCAGAATAGGTAAGCAGGATTTAATATTGAGAAACTATTGATTTAAATACCATTAAAAGTTCTTAGCATTAATGACTGCTAATAATGGTTCTGACACTGTCAGGATAAAGTGTTTGGGCAGGATGAATAATTGGATGATAATTGTTATCTGTCCAAAACTCTGTGTGGTTTTTTTTTTTGGTTGGTTGGTTGGCTGGTTGTTGTTTTTTTTTTTTTTGGGGGGGGGGGGGGGCTCTCACTTGAAAGGAGTTGAGAGAACTAGACTTTTCCAATTCTTCCAGTATTCCAGTGGCACTTCGTCAAAGTGCAGATGCAGAAATCTTTATCAAATTATACATTTTGGGTACCTGATGTGGGAAGAAGAAATCTTGCATTTCAGTCATCTGAACTGAAATTTAGAATAGAATAGAACAGAACAGGGCAGAATGGAATACTTCAATTGGAAGGAACCTACAACAATCATCTAGTCCAACTGCCTTACCACTTCAGGGCTGACCAAAACTTAATGTATACTATTAAGGTCATTGTCCAAATGCCTCTTAAACACTGACAGACATGGGACATCGACCACCTTTCTAGGAAGCCTGTTTCAGATTTTGACTACCCTCCTGGTAAAGAAGTGCTTCCTAATGTCCAGTCTAAACCTCCCCTGGCACAGCTTTGAACCATTCCCACATGTCCTGTCACTGGGTACCAGGGAGAAGAGCTCAGCACCTCCCTCTCCCCTTCCCCTCCTCAGGAAGCCGTAGAGAGCAATGAGGTTGCTCCTCAGCCTCCTTTTCTCCAAACTAGATAAGCCCAAAGTTCTTAGCCGCTCCTCATAGGACATGCCTTCCAGCCCTTTCATCAGCTTTGTTGCCCTCCTCTGGATGCATTCAAGGTCCTTCACATCTTTTTTAAATTGTGGGGCCCAGAACTGCCCACAGTGTTCAGGGTGAGGCCGCACCAATGCTGAATAAAGTGGGAGAATCACCTCTTTTGACCGGCTGGTTATGCTGTGTTTGATGCACCCCAGGATGCGGTTTGCCCTCTTGGCTGCCAGGGCACACGGCTGACTCGTCTTGAGCCTGCTGTCGACCAGCACCCCCAGATCCTTTTCTGCAGGGCTGCTTGCCAGCCATTCCTCTCCCCATTTATATTTACATCAGGCATTACTCCAGCCCAGATTTTGTCACCCTGCTTTACTTTTTTTTTTTTTAGCTAGGCCAAGTCATGTCAGTGGGGTAATGTACTTTTCAACACAGTAAACAATTGCAGAATCAGATCCTGTACCTGTTTGTAAAAAGTGAAGACCATAGTTCACTTTCTGTGGGTGAAAAAAAAATGAAGTTCTTGAAAACATTTGGAAATGTATGATAACTTTATATAAAGTACCTGTATTATGCTTCACAGTAGGTCTGCAAAACAGTTACAGTATGAAGCTATATAATACTACTTTTCCATAATTGACATACTTAAATAGAAGAATTAAAACCAATAAAAAAAATCTTTTCTCCTTTACTTTCCTTATAGCTCTGAACTTAAACAAAAGGTCTGGTGATTCCTTCTGATGGCATTTCCTGGATTTATTTCTCAATAATGACACTTTTGGGAGCAATTCTATAGGGAATGAGATTGATCACCCATCACTGCTGCTGATGTGCTGTTTGACCAAACTAGTGAACCATAAACTGTCATCAGAGAGAGTATCAGACTAACAGCGTGTATCATGCAGCTTACTCTCCTGTGCAACTAACAATGATGATAATTCTTTTAGTCCATTAGACAGCACAAGGACCTGTTAAACAAAGTACTGGAGTGGTACACTTTACATGACCCAAAAAAGAAACAAAATCTTGCTAGATGGGCTAAGTGGTGACATAAACTGAAGCCATAGGTCATGGAGCAAGAAGTCTAGTGCTTCTTGCCTTAATAGGACTTTGACATACAGACAGGATTTCTAAAGCTGAAGCTTTCTTTGATAGTAGGAGATATGCTCTAAAAAGGGGGTAAGCATAGCTAGCTCTTTTGAGCAGTGAGGAAAACTTGTTCCAAAATTATGTCAGCTTACTTTTTTTTCAAAGAAACATGAAAAAAAAAACCAATAAGAATTTAAAGGAATAAACAATATTTATATTTTTAATTATTGTTAAATGTCATGTACCTGGTGTTTCAATGTTGCAAACTGTATCAACATGATTAAAAAAGTTATGATTACTAGATAAAGTTTATGATCCAAGGCCCCAGACCTATGAATTTTTAAGGACAGAACCTCAAGGGATGTGCACAGATCGATGAAGACGTACATAACCTGGTGATTGACATTTATGTTCTTTTTTTAACTTGTATGCATAATTCCTACTACTGACTTCAGTGGAAATAGTCAAATTTCTTCCTTTCATGCTTTTAGTTTTCTCCTCTTTCATGCAATTAGTTTTTGGAAGATCAAAGCTTAAATTCGTCCTGGTTCTTCTACCTCGAGTTGTTGAAGCCTGGTGTTTTCTGGGTTGTTTTTGTTTGTTTGTTTGTTCGTTCAATTGTTTTTTTTCTTTCTGGGTGGATCATTCAAAAGATCTAGCTAGGTGTATTCAAGGAATAGTTAGGAGTCTTTTGCCCCAAATTACTACTGCTGAGTGAGTTGCAGATACTCCCAGATATTGTAAAGTCCTCTCAGACTTGCAGAAATGCCTGCCCCAATTCATACTGCAGCTGTACCCTCTAGGAACCCCTCATTCCAGCTAGAAGTTCCTTTAGGGCTCTGAAGGTGGCCTTCTCTCCTTTTTGTTCCTCAGATCTATGACCCTGAGTAATGACATAGAAGCATGCATGCAAGTACTAAATATAATTAAAATTTCTGTTTCACTCCAGACCTTTTTGTATGGGATGCATCTGACCAAATTTTTGGTATCTGCAACAGGTGACATCAATAACTGAAGTAGTCAGTGGGGAAAAACAGACTCTTCCAGGGCATAATTCATCTCATCCTCATGTGGGCATTTTTAACAAGTGAGATAACCTAAACCTACCTATTTTTCTGTGTTAAGAAGGTACGCAGTGATCATCTCACAAGTAGAGACTATTTATCCTGTACAGTAACTATAACTGTTGATACCCAAATTAAAATGGACAAATCCCATGCCTTCTGTCCAAACTAAAGCCTCTTCAGGTGTAAGTCTAGGTCAATATGGCTAAAGCAGAAAGTCTGCACCTTCCTCTGAGCAACCTGTTGCCTATTGATCGCTTTTGAAAATTTTTGTACAAATGCTTCTGTATTTTCTCCCATCCATCTCTCACAACTGGAATGAGCTTGCCATGAACATCTGCAGACTCTATTTATGGTTCTCTTACAAATTGCTTCTGGACATTTTTCTTTTCTGTAACACCTGCCAAAAGCTTGAAAACGTGTAGGCCAGTGATGGTCTGAAATACTTACTGAACATTGGCTTGTATTTCCCAGTATTTCTCCATCTGTATCCATGCTATGGCCTCTTTTTTTTCTGCAAGCACGCAGAGGCAGTAAAATCTCTTTTGGTGGACAGTCCCTAGCACCCTGGGACTTGTAGGGCCTCTGAAAGTAATTAAACTGGCAGCAATAACAACAATGAAATGATAAAAATAGTAATACTAATAACATATAAAAATGCAAGTAAACAAGAAAAGAGTTAGCTGGGAAATAATAATTTGGGAGAGACTGTCTTCCATGTGCGTCATCTGCTAGGAATTCAGACAGATACAACAGCATTAAGAAGCTTCAAACAGAAAGTTAAATCACTGTCCTAAAATGAGGCAATACTCTCGCTACATCCGGAGGTAGGAAGATTATGTACTGATTCCAGCAATCGTCAGAAGAACCGTCAGAGCCCTGAGGGCACTGCCAGCCCTGGCTGTCCCTGCCCAGCCCCTCCAGCGCTCCCCCTGCCCTGTCATGGCCCACGACCCCATTTCGGCCCCTCAGGGTTGTCCGCTCCCATGATGCCACAGCACGGCCTGTCTCCCGCTCTGCCCTCCCTGGCCTTGGGCCCCGCCAAGCTGGGCCTACTCGGGGACTCACGTCCCAGCCCAGCCTCAACACAACCCCGTCCCCATCCCCGTGGAGGTGCCCGATGCCCGGGGCTGGGGCTGCCCTGGTGCCCCCCGGCTGCCCTGCTCCTGCCTGGGGTGTGGGATGGGCCCGGGGTGGCAGGCCCTGCCCTGACAGACCCCATGGGGAAACCCCCAGCTCCCAACACCAGCAGTGCCCTGACAATCTTGGATGTAATACTGAGTATAATATCTGGTCCTGCAATTCAAGTCTATGTAAATTCATCTCAAGGTATTTGATTATTCTTATGCATGAGGAGTAGTCAGATATTTTCTTCTCACCACTAGAGAAGGTCAAAATTTCAGAGGATGTCAAAAGGAGAGTCAGGAAGAAAAGCCTTGTCTACTGACTCTTACCCCTTCATTGCAGACAACGCAACTTTACTTACTAATTTCTCAGGTAGGAAAATATTAGAATTGTTGTTCGTTATGATACAGCTGAAATTTTTTTTTGTAACTAAGCCTAAAGCAAATGTAAAAGCAAAGGAAGCGTTCATCCCTCTCTTGCAGTTCTGAAAATTAGACACTGGTGAGGGTAGTGTAATGGTTATGCCTTTCATGTTTTAAAGGAATGCTTTTTCTCATGACTGGATCTCTTACGTACAGTGGAGTCCATAGATTTTTTTATAAAAACACTTGGCTGAACAGAGTCATCTAATGTCATTCTGGATGTCCAAAGGTTTCTGAGATCTCAGCACAGGGTTGGCAGATTCAACAGGGAAACCACAGGAGACCTGTACCCTTCTGCAGTGGCAGCTGGAGGCCAGGAAAAGAAAACCCAAGGGTATTTTACCTCACACTAGAGTCCTGCCTGTAGGCAAGTTAATTATGTTTTAATTAAAAAAAAAAAAAATTTAGTTAATGATTCCTCTTATCACTCAAAATAAAAATACAGAATTTTACTTATTTGTTCTATTTGTCTTATTTGAATACTATCTTGAATATTGTATATTTTGTCTTCCTTTTTGTTTCCTAGAAATTACAGAGGGTGCATGCTAACTGACCAACCAACTTAACTGGCCAGCTATTACTGATGGAAGAGATGGGTCCCTTCAATTGACAGTTTAGAGCAGAAACATTTGCACTAAAGGACACTTTCTCTGATTACTACAGAAGGAGCAAAGGAATCAAACTAGATATTTTGGATACCTAATACTGGCTGAGGTATAAGCTCCCAGAAACTTGATCCAGTCAAATTTCCAAGAAACCCTCTGACATTTTGAGGATAATTTAACATTAACTTTTTGGTACAAAGATAAGAGCATACACTTAAATTGTAACACACCTGTTATTTGCCTAATTACCCCTACTACTTCAACTGAACTTTATCAATATTCAGGAAAGTATCTGTGATGTTACACACTCAAAGAGACTCTGAACTGAAATCCTGTGGTTTTTACATTCCTGAAATACTGTTAATGATCAATAAAAGATAGATGAAGGGACTGAAAATCTGAATTATACTGGATGAAATCAAGTTTAATAACAGCCAATGTACATTTTCATCAACAAGAATCCATTTAAATATTGAATGTTAACGTTTTGCAATACAACAAGTGTTTTCATTTCATCACTCTTAAAAAGTGCATTCATGACCTACCTCCTGATTAAAGAAAGGTAT